>NC_079505.1:26495642-26735145 GCF_030052815.1 Hevea brasiliensis
ATGTGTATAAATCAAAATCCAGTTTAAGTGCAGTGAATAAACAGTCAAAACAGTAACTGATATAGCAAACTAATTAAAGTTCAGAAAAACTAAAGGTAGCAAACTAAGTAGCAAATTTATAGACATACTATTAGACAAAATTTAATCATTAAACATGCAGAATGGTTGTTTATCCTTTTAGCCTAGAGCTTCGTCTGATTGTTTTTAGAGCAGTCATCTTCAACTTCTTTGGCTTGACAGGTTTATCACTCAAGGTTTGAAGAATTTCGGCAGCCATTTCAGTTCCTGGTGTCAAGGGAATAATAGGGCCAACTGCTAACTCAGTTGCAGTAGTAGTACCAAATTCTGCTGTCAACTTTTTGCCAGTTTTAGCCTTTTTGCCAGATGGTTTACCAGTTTTCTCTTTCTGCTGGCTTCTTTGTTCCTTTTGAGCTTTTGTTGCCTTGTCTTTTACAGGAGCAGCAGGAGCAGGAGTTTGTGGTTCTGCCTCAGATTCTGAGTCACTCATATCCTTCCCACTTCCTTCTTTGCTGCCTCCATTACCATTCCCATCATCAGAATCATCTTTATCTTTTTCAGTTTCCTCTTCTTCCTCTTCTTCCTTTTCTTCCTCTTTCTCTTATTCTTCTTCTGTTTCTTCTTCTTCCTCTTCTGTTTCTTCTTCTTCCTCTTCTGTTTTCTCTTCCTCTTTTTCTTTTTCTTTCTCTGTTTGAGGAATAGAACCAGTAGCAGCCTTACTGGTTTCTCCAGCCTCAGTGGTTGAAATAACCAAATGAACTTTGATTTTAAACAATTCTTCCACAATTTTGCACATCAACATCAAAGCGCCATCAACTTTAGAATCAAGAGCATTCATAAGAACAGTTTGAAAACCTCTAAATTTTTGTAGCTCTCCAAGTTCAATTTCAACAAATTCCCTCAAGTTGTTTACTTCTTCTAGAATTCCTTCAACATTTACAGTACCGCTTGCACTATCCTTGGAACTAGCACCTTGTTCAAATCTAAGCTTTCTACCATCATCATCTTTTTGCAGACTTGTGATTGGGATCATATTTGTCCTAAGTTTCTCGGTTTCCAAAGGTATCCCAAAGTCTCTAAACAGACCATTAAGAAGATGGGCATAGGGTAGCTTGTAAGGTGGTCTCCATTTCATGATTTGCTTCACCATAAAATAGGCAAGATTAAATTTAATTTGGTTCACAATATGCCAAATTATGCAGAGATCAAGGGTACTCAAATAGTTTGGACTGCCAGTTCTAGGATTCAACACATAGATGATAAAACTATGAAGAATTTTGATATGTTGATGAGCATGGGTAATGCTAGTTTTATCCTTTACTTCCCCTTTAAATACTTCAGCCTCAAAATCTCTTTTATTAAATCCACCAACAGCAAAAACATCTTTGTGAGAACAAATTTTATTCCCACTGTTTGGGATTCCTAGGGCTTTGGCTAATCTAGCAACAGTTTCATAGACTTTCCCTTTCATTTTCACCTTAAAAGATTCATCTCTATCAGAATCATCAACCCTTAAATTCTTATAGAATTCTTGAACTAAGTCCACATATACTCCTTCAGTGTCAGAGCACAATTTGTCCCATTTTTTATATTTAAACAAGGATTGTAAAGGAACAGAAACTTCAGTAAAAGCAGGCCAGTGGATATACCTGGGTTCATGAATAGCCCTCTCCATATGCACAACTGGAGCTTTTGAAGTCTTTTTCTTTTTGGTTCCTTTTTCTTGGACAGGCTCACTGGTTCTTTTCTTAGGTGTTTCTTTTGTTTTTCCAATTACCAGAGGAGCATCTTTTTGTGGAGGAGGAGACGCAGGAACACTTGCGTCAGTGGAGTCCGAAGACGATGAATATGTGGGGATTTTTGCTTTGCCTTTTCCTTTTTCTCGAGCCATGACCAACCCAGACAAAAATTAGGCCGTAAGGACAGTGAAAACTGGGTTCACAAATTTAATGATGTGAGCAACCAATATATATAATCATTCGAAGAACATTAACATATTTCTAACACAACTTAGCATAATGTCATAAAAATAGAACAGACAGCAAGAAATACTCGAGTTTTTGAGAATCCATGGCAATCAATTTATAATTATATACCACATTTTTTACGTAATGCTAAAAAAAATAAACAGAACAAACAAACGAAAGCAGAACAAACAGAACAGTCCCAAAAAAAAATCCAACAGCACATTGTGAAATCAAAACAAACGAGACAAGCTCAAACACAATGTAAAACAAGATTCCATTAAAGTTTTAGATTTTGTACCTGAGATTTGCAGAGACAGAGAGTGCGAATCGATATCAAGCGCAAAAAAAAATCCAACAGGAAATGATTTCTTTCGACAGATTTAGAGAAATAACAGAAATGAAGAATTTGGGGATTTTCTAACTTGAAACAATCGATTTAATCGATTCACAGCCAATGGGTTTCGGAAATATTTAATAGCAATGAAGGGAGACGATGGTTTTGGAAGGTTACGAATGGAATGGGTTTACAGATGGAGCGAAGACGCGTTCGTTCGGGTTTTGGGAGACAAAGCGACGGAAAGGAGAAGGAGTTTTGAATTTTAAAACTGAAAAGACATAAATGGAGACATTTGCAGAGGATGGGTAGCGTGTAGCAGAGGAGAAGCAGTGAGAAGATTGATGGTTCAGAAAAAAATTTGAGTCCCGCGCTAATTAATGTGTTAAAAGTCTATTTTGCCCTTGAAATGCATAGAGATACAATACTCTAAATAAAGGGGTATTTAAGTAATAAAGGCTTTAAACATGCAGAATAGGCGTTCGAAAATAAGAATAATTTTAGAGTTTTGGTACAGTCAAACCTGACTTCCAGTTTGCCAATGAAAAGTTAGGAGCAGTGGTAAAGCATTTAGCAATCACGAAAATTAGCAAACAGACTAGTATGCCACTGTGATCAAATTCTGCAGATTACTGTTCATATCTGATCAGACCCAGAATTTTTCAACTTGCACCAAAAATATCATAACACATTTTTAACACTACAAACCAACATATATCACTTCATTTTCATATAGAAGCATGAGAATGCATCAAAACTCAATCAAGAGCATCAATCATATCAAGTTCTCTTCTTATTTTGCAAAAAATTTCCTCATTAAGTGGCTTTGTAAAAATATCAGCAAGCTGTTTTTCTGAAGGGACAAATTCAATTTGAATATCACCATTTTGAACATGATCCCTAATAAAAGGATGTCTAATTTCAATATGCTTGCTTCTAGAGTGTTGAACAGGATTTTTTGATAGGTTTATAGCACTAGTATTGTCACATCTTATGGGAATGTGATCAAATTTAATTTCAAAGTCTTCAAGCTGTTGTTTCATCCACAAAATCATGCAACACAACTTCCACCGCAATATATTCAACCTGCGATGAGAAAGTGCAACAGAGGTTTGCTTTTTACTGTGCCATGAAACTAATGCATGACCTAGAAATTGACAAGTTCCAGAAGTGCTTTTTCTGTCCAGTCTACTACCAGCAAAATCTGAATCACTATAACCAATAAGATCAAATGATTCACATTTTGGATACCACAAGCCAATGTTGTGAGTGCCAATGAGGTTTTTAAAAATTCTTTTAACAGCTATAAGATGAGATTCTTTTGGACATGATTGAAATCTTGCACATAAACATACACTAAAATGAATATCTGGTCTAGATGCTGTCAAGTAGAGTAAAGAACCAATCATACCTCTATAAAGTTTGTTATCTACCTCTTTACCTTTTTCATCTTTCTCCAATTTAATTGTTGAGCTCATGGGAGTTCCGATACTTTTCATATCCTCCATTTTGAACTTCTTTAGCATATCCTTTATGTACTTAGACTGATTTATAAAAATTCCATCTCTCATTTGTTTAATTTGCAATCCAAGGAAGAAAGTAAGTTCACCCATCATACTCATTTCAAATTCACTTTTCATCATATTTGAAAATTTTCTACAAAGAGAATGGTTAGTAGCACCAAAAATAATATCATCTACATAGATTTGCACAATAAGCATGTCTTTTTCTAGTTTCTTAATGAAAAGAGTAGTATCCACTTTTCCTCTTTTAAAATCATTTTGAAGCAAAAATTTACTAAGCCTCTCATACCATGCTCTAGTAGCTTGCTTTAAACCATAGAGAGCTTTAGTAAGCTTGTAAACATGATTTGGAAAATGAGGGTCTTCAAAACCAGGAGGTTGAGCCACATAAACTTCTTCATCAATATATCCATTTAAGAATGCACTTTTAACATCCATTTGATAAAGCATGAAATTCTTAAAACATGCAAATGCACACAACATTCTAATAGCTTCAATTCTAGCAACCGGAGCAAAGGTTTCATCAAAATCAATACCTTCCTCTTGGTTGTATCCTTGAGCTACTAGTCTAGCTTTATTTCTAACTACATGTCCTTTTTCATCCATCTTATTCCTAAATACCCATTTAGTTCCAATAACAGAATGCTTTTTAGGTTTAGGAACAAGTGTCCACACTTTATTTCTTTCAAATTGATTTAATTCCTCTTGCATAGCAAAAAGCCAATTTTCATCATTTTGAGCATCATCATATGTTTTGGGTTCAAATTGAGAAACAAAAGCAACATTACCAAAATATCTTCTAAATTGAGCTCTTGTCATCATTCTTTGTGATGGACTATCATCTTTGGAATGATTTCTATGGTACCTCCATTCTTGTGGAATATCTTGATGTTGAGGTTCCTCAATTTGTAGTTCTTCCACATTTGGTTGGGAGTCATCTTGAATTTCAACATTTGTGGAGCAAGGCAGTTCTTCTTCTTTGTCATTTTGATCATCCTCCACTGGTTCTTTTGATTCAAGCTCATCATCATTCGAATTCTTTGAGTTTAGAATCTGCTCAATTTCATCATCACAAGAATCTTTCCTTTGCAAGGAAGTGTTAGCATCATCAACAAGTATATGCATTGATTCTTCCATGGTCAATGTTTTTCTATTGAAAATCCTATATGCTTTGCTATTTGTTGAGTAGCCTAGAAATATTCCTTTATAAGATTTAGCATCAAATTTCTTGAGATTGCTGTCTTTGTTATTTAAAATGTAACATTTGCAACCAAAGACATGAAAATATGCAATATTGGCTTTTCTTCTTTTCCATAGTTCATAAGGAGTTTTCTTTATAATAGCTCTAATGGAAACTCTGTTCAAAATGTAGCATACTGTATTTACAGCTTCTGCCTAGAAATATTTTGGTAAACTGTTTTCATTCAGCATTGTTCTTGCCATTTCTTGCAAAGATCTATTTTTCCTTTCAACAACTCCATTTTGTTGTGGAGTTCTAGGAGCTGAAAATGTATGATAAATACCATTTTGAGAGCATAAATTTTCAAACAAGTTATTTTCAAATTCTTTTCCATGATCACTCCTCAAAGATGTAATGCAATATCCTTTTTCATTTTGAGTTCTTTTGCAAAAAGCTTCAAATATATCAAAGGTTTCATCTTTGTGAGCAAGAAAGAAAGTCCATGTGAATCTTGAAAAATCATCAACAATTACAAATGTATATGCCTTGCCTCCTAGACTTCTAGGTGTGATTGGGCCAAAAAGATCAAGATGTAATAATTCCAATGGTCTAGACGTAGTTACAACATTTTTTGATTTAAAAGATGATTTTGTATGCTTACCAAGTGCACAAGCTTTGCATTGAAATTCTTTTTCAAATCTTAACCTTTGAAGTCCTCTAACAAGGTTCTTTCTAGAGAGTTTAGCAAGTGTACTCATGCTAGCATGTCCTAATTTTCTATGCCATAACCATGCACTATCATCTGAAGTCATAAAGCATGTTTCACAATTTTCTTCAAGACTTGTTAAATCAAGTAGGTAAATATTACCTATTCTAGCACCAGCAAACATAACATTATTTCCATGAATCTCACAATGTGTAGAAGTGAAAATGACTTTAAAACTATTATCACAAAGTTGACTAACACTTAAAAGATTCTACTTTAATCCTTGAACTAATGCAACATTCTCAATGCAAGGATTTTTTACCAATAATTTTTGCTTTGCTTTTATCACCAAATTTGACATAACCTTCTTCTTTCAAAGTAAGAGAGGAAAACTTGCCTTTATTTCCTGTCATGTGCCTAGAGCAGCCACTATCAATGTACCAATGTTCTGTTTCCAGCATACTCCTTAGGCAGATCTGAAATCAGTTAACTGTTATTAGGTACCCAAGCAACTTTGGGTCCTTGAGTGTTAGTAATATTAGGTAGGGTTCCTTTAGGCACCCATACTTTCTTTGCCTTAAAGGTTCCTTTCCTAATAGGACAAGCATTAATCATATGACCTTTATGATTGCAACAAAAGCATGTAATACTTGGTTAAGAAAAGGATGTAGCTTTAACAAAAAATTGTTTGTATTTTTCATACTTCATAAATCCATCATAACCAATTCCAGATTTTTCATTTGTGGATCTTTGATTCCCAAGAAGTATATCAAGTATTTCTTTTCCTTTTGTAAATTTAGTTAAATCTCTTGTCAAAGACTCAACTTTTGCCTTAAGAATTCTGTTTTTCTCAAGAAGTTGTTCACACACTTCTTTTGATCTTTGAAGCTCATCATTAACTTCCTTAAATAATTTCATTTGAGATTTGTAAAATTCATTTTCCTTTGATGCCATACTCAAGGAAATATTTTCTGATTTTAAAGCACTATTTTCATGAACCAAAATTTTGCATTTCTTTTTAAAAGTTCTATATTTATCATATGTCTTCACAAATGCAAGTTCTAATTCATCAACATTAGAAAGTTCAAGATTTACGTCATTTTCACTATCTTCGATGTGTGAGCTTTCAGCTTTTTCTTCAATTGCCATCATACAAGTGTTTGCAGCTTCTTTGTCACTTGTTTCATCATTTGATGAAGAGTGACTATCACTCCATGTTGCCGCCATTGCCTTTTTGCTTTTGTCCTTTCTAAACTTGTTTTTCTTCTTCAATGTAGGACACTTTGGCTTAATGTGGCCTAGTTTGTTACACTCATAACAAACTATTTCACTTGAATGATTTGGAGTTTTTGGTGCATATCTCTTTGTGAACTTCTTGTATTTGCTTCCACCTTTTCTAAATGCTCTTTTGAATCTTTTGACTATCATAGCCATATCTTCATCATCATCACTTGAAGCACTTGAATCATCACTTGAACTAACTTTAAGAGCAACACTTTTCTTTTTCTCATCTACCTTTTCGGATATGAAGGCTATACCTTTCTTTTTCTTTTGATCACTTTCTTTCTCATCTTTCTTATAGATCATCTCATGTGCAATGAGAGAACCAATTAGCTCATCATAGGTATATTTTCTGAAATCCTTGGTGTCTTGAATAACAGTAGTCTTTGCTTCCCACGTCTTTGGAAGAGACCTCAGAATTTTCTTTACAAGTTCTTGTTCCTCAAATCTCTTTCCAAGAGCTTTAAGTAGATTGACAAGATCTGTAAATCTGGTACTCATCTCAGCAATAGTTTCACCAGGTTTCATCTCAAACAACTCATAATCACGGATGATGAGGTTTGCCTTTTATTCTTTCACCACATCAGTTCCTTCATATGTGACTTCTAGTTTGTCCCATATTTCTTTTGCAGTTTGACATCCTGAAATACGATTATACTCATTAATATCAAGAGCACAATGAAGAATGTTAATAGCCTTGGCATTTGTAGAAATTTTCTTCCAATCATTATCATCAAATTCAACTTCAGCTTTAGGAATTTGTACAGTTCCTTCACTGGTTTTATAAGGAATATAAGGACCATCTTTAATTATTCTCCAAGCATCAATGTCAACAGATTGTATAAAGTTTCTCATTCTAGTTTTCCAAAAGGAGTAATTTGTGCCATTAAAAAGTGGTAGTCTAGTGATGGAATAACCTTCAGCTAAGGGGGCAGGTATACCAGCTGAGTTTCTAGATGAACTAGCCATGTGTATGGATCACTCTAAGGGGTTTAATCCTCAAGCAAGAGAGACAAGCTCTGATACCAAATTGATGTCCCAAAATATGTCCAAGAGGGGGGTGAATTGGACTTTAAAAACAATTTTCGGTTCTTGCTCAAAACCTTTGAAAATTGCAGCTAGGTTCAACTCAATTTACTAATGTGAAATATGAACAATATAGCTCTATTGACAAGTTGATTCAAAGTTAAGCTATATGCAATCAGTATACTGATCTAACAAATTATATCAGCATTCAGCAGAGATATCGATGTCTGGATAAGTTTTAACACAAAGAACCAGAGCAGATACGGATATACTAAGCGGCAGATCAAGCAACAAGCAGATTAAATCAGATATCAGCAGGTTTAGCAGTAAAAGCAGATTTAGCAGTAAACTGATTTTCTCATATTGCAGCAAGATTACCAGCAAATGGCCTCAACTTTCATATCAGCAAAATCATAACAATCATAAAGTTAAATTTCATAAATGTAAAGAGCAAGGGTTGAGAAAATGAACACTGAAATTTTTATAGTGGTTCGGCTTTAACTAGCCTACATCCACTCTCTCAAAGATCCCACTTTGAGTCTTCACTTCACTATTCTTCTCTTTTAAAGGCAAGAGACAAAAGCCCTTTACAAATCTTCTCACCAAAGCTTTTACAAGTAGCTTCACACTTCTACCAAGTGTTACCCCAAACACTTTTCACAACCAAGCTTCAATAGGTGCTTGAATGACCTCTCATAAATGATAATGAGGTGTTTAAAACTCACTCTCACTCAATACAATAGAATCTATAAAGAAGAGTTGAGTAAATAAGCCAATGATGAGCAATAAAACACTTTGAGCACTTTGAATGAAATCTTTTATGATTTTGAATAGTAGAGGGACTTTCATTAAGTGCAAAATGGCCAAAGGAAGGTGTATTTATAGCTTTGGAACATTTTTTACTGTTGGAGAACTCATTTGAACGTTACAGATATGAATTTCAAGAAAATAGCTGTTATTTTGTCGTTTTCTGCGATGTTGTGCAGAGTTGAGACAGTTAGCATACTGGAGAAAATAGCAAACCAGTTAGCATACTAAAATAAGTAGCAAACCAGTTAGCATACCAGAAAAACTTTTCTGCATAACTTTCAAAGCTATAAGACTTTACACCAAATCATAGTCAAACACTTTTTAGGCCAATAATGATGTTTAAAAGAAAAATCTTTTGAGGGATTGAAAATAAGCATCATTGACTTTTACTCCTCAATTCTTTTCACAAACAATCCTAAAATTAAAACTTAACTTCTATACTATATGTACCTTCAATTCTGATTTTCAATACAGCCTTGGAAGGTAACCTTTTCTTCTTTTATCTCCTTTGATTCGTCTTGTGTTATCCTTAGAATGTCATCCTTTCTTTAAAAGCACGAATCCATCATGAATTCCTTGTGTCTTTTTCTTTGAGATGCACAACACTTAAAAACAATGTTAGTTTGATTCTAGTTGAGTTTTGGTATCATCAAAATCTATGCTCCTTTGAGCTTGTGGGGTCAACAAATTTCTTTCCATTTTAAGCATAATTCTAAGTTAATTGAACTATAAACACAATTAATTCAACTAGAAATTTCAAGTTTAGCTTACTAACCTTTCCTTGAATTTTCAATCTTCAAATCTTTCACTTTCTTCACTTTTCTTTCCTTAGTTCTCTTTTCCAAGTTGCAAGAACAAGGTGTAATCCATAATTTTTGGGGAGTTTATGGGAAAATTTGGGGTTTTAAAAGCTTACACACAAGCTTTAATGGAGGATTAACTATGGTGAGGGAGAGGCAGATGGGAGGCGGCAACAAGGAAAAAAAATGACCCAAAATTATTTTTTTTTCTTTTTATTTCTTTTATCTATTTTAACTTATGGAAGACCCCAAAAAAAAATCTAATTAATTAAATATTAATTATAACATTTATGGCATCATGCATGATGTCATGCATGATGTCATCTCCCTACACCTTTTTCATTTTTATTTTTTTTTCTATTAGTTCTTTAATTTAATTCCCGACTCCGAAATTTTCTTTTCTCCGATTTTATTTGACAGTTAAGTCAGGAGTCAGCTCTCGGGGTCAATTGACCAAATTGCCCCTCACCAGTTCATCCCGGTTTGCAAATAATTTAATATTTCTTCTGGCTCCCTGACCTAATTATTTGGTAGCTTAATGCTTCTTTTCGTGATTTTCTCTTTTCACTGTGTTTATAATGGTCCTAAGGACCGCGTCACATTTTACGGTTCGAAATTTGAGTTTAAAATGACTTATGATCGTTCAGAAAGTCACCCATCGCTGTGACTCTCAGCTCGTTTAACTTCTTATGTTCTGTTTTTCTTATTTTTACTTAACTAATTGGACATTACTAATTATTTGTGTTTATAGGTTATCTAGTTGTTTTAGATGTGATTCTAATCCCCTTAATTATCCGAACTGACTCCGGTCATCGGAGCAGTGAAATATACTAGGCTATACCAATAGGGGTGTTACAATTCTCCCCCCCCCCCCCCTTAAAATAAATTTTGTCTCGAAATTTTACCTGGTATCAATCTCTGAACAGCTATGCATACTGTCTCCTCATGTCCTCCTCTCGTTCCCAAGTAGCTTCTTGGCCCGAATGATGGTTCCACAGCACTTTTACCAATGGTATCTGCTTGTTCCGTAGCTGCTTCACCTCATAAGCCAGAATCTTTATGGGTTCTTCTTCATATGTGAGGTCTGGATTCACTTCAATTTTCTCTACTGGTAGTACATGAGATGGGTCTGATCGATACCTCCTCAACATAGACACATGGAAGACATTATGTATCTTATCTAACTCTGGAGGTAGTGCCAACCGATATGCCAAAGGACCCACTCTTTCCAGAACCTCATATGGCCCAATGAAACGAGGACTCAGTTTCCCCTTTCTGCCGAATCTCATAATCCTCTTCCAAGAAGAAACCTTGAGGAAAACTTTCTCACCCACTGCATACTCAATATCCCTTCTTTTCAAATCAATATAGGACTTTTGACGGCCTGATGCAGTTTTAAGTTGATCTCTGATCACCCTGATTTTCTCTTCAGTTTGCTGAACAATTTCGGGTCCAATCATCTTTCTTTCGCCCATGTCATCCCAACACAATGGGGTTCTACATTTTCTGCCATACAAAGCTTCATATGGAGGCATCCCAATGCTTGATTGGTAGCTGTTGTTGTAAGCAAACTCAATCAAAGGCAAGTGTGTACCCCAACTACCCTCAAACTCAATTACACAAGCCCGTAGCATGTCCTCCAAGATCTGAATTACCCTCTCGGTGGCCATGCATCTGCGTGAGTGGAATGCGATCGTAGTTCAATCTAGTTCCTAGGGCTCTCTAAAGACTACCCTGAATCTAGAAGTGAACCTATGATCTCATGCGATACAATGAATCGGCACTCCATGCGATCTAACAATCTCATCGATGTACAACCTGGCCAATCTGTCTAAACTGTAGTCCATTCGGATTGGCAGAAAATGAGCAGACTTAGTCAGTCTGTCAACAATGATCCATACTGCATCATGACTCTTCTGTGTCCTCGGAAGTCCCATTATAAAATCCATCGTTATTCTTTCCCATTTCCATTCTGGCACTGGTAGTGGATGTAACAACCTAGTGGGTACTTGATGCTCTGCCTTTACTTGCTAACAAGTTAGGCATTTAGATACAAACTCTGCCACATCTCTCTTCATACCCATCCACCAGTAATGCTCCTTTAACCCACTATACATTTTTGTACCACCAGGGTGCATGGCAAAGGGAGACTCATGTGCTTCTTTCAAAATGATCTGCCTCAAATCAACATCATTAGGAACACACATTCGCTCGATGTAGCAAAGAAACCATCATCTCTCGATTGAGAATTCTGGTTTCTTGCCCCTAGGACTTCTTCCAACGACCGATACCTTTCATCATTCTGAGTAGCCATTCTGATCTGATCAATCAACACTGGCTGTACATGCCATGCAACTGCTGTCTGCCCCTCATCATTAATCTCTAAACTGGCATGTAATGATCTCAATTCATGTACCAAAGACAAAGGGGTAACCCGTAGACTTGCCATAGTCTTACGACTTAGGGCATCAGCTACAACATTAGCTTTCCCTGGCTGATAGTCTATCAGGCAATCATAGTCTTTTATCAACTCTAACCATCTCCTCTGTCTCAAATTCAACTCTTTCTGGGTGCCCAAATACTTCAAACTCTTATGATCTGTGTAGATGTAGCACTTCTCCCCATACAAATAATGTCTCAGATCTTAAGAGCAAACACAATAGCTGCAAGCTCCAAATCATGTGTTAGATAATTTCCCTCATGTGGTTTTAGCTGGCGTGATGCATAGGCAATAACATTTCGATCTTGCATCAACACACAACCTAACCCATTGTGAGAAGCATCGCTGTAAATTGTATATTCTTTACCCGGTGTAGGTACAGTCAGATCGAGCTAACTTGAAACTACGAATCTCTATGACATTTCGGGTGGCTTCCATTGGGACAGCTTCAATCTTGCTAGGATCTACCTTAATACCCTCTCACGATACTATGTGCCCCAAAAATGATATCTCCTTCAGAAAAAATTCACATTTCGACAATTTGGCGTATAGCTGTTTCTCCCTCAAAGTCTATAGTACAATCCGCAGATGTCTATCATGCTCTTCTGCATTCCTCGAATAGACCAATATATCATCGACAAATACCACAACAAATTGGTCGAGGTACGGTCTGAAGATAGTGTTCATCAGATCCATAAAAGCAGCCGGAGCATTAGTTAACCCGAATGGCATGACCAAGAACTCATAATGGCCATAGCGGGTTCTGAAGGCAGTTTAAGGAATACTTTGCTCTTGTACTCTTAACTGATAATAACCTGATCTCAGGTCAATTTTGGAGAACAGAGTTGCACCTCTCAACTGATCAAATAAGTCATCAATGCGGGGCAATGGGTATCTGTTCTTTATTGTCACCTTATTCAACTGCCGATAGTCAATGCATAACCGAAGGGTGCCATCTTTCTTTTTTACAAATAACACTAGCGCTCCCCAAGGTGACACACTAGGGCAGATAAAGCCCTTGTCAAGCAATTCTTGCAATTGCACTTTCAACTCCTTCAATTCTGCAGGTGCCATTCTGTATGGTGTTATGGAGATTGGTTCCACACCAGGCATAACATCAATTTCAAACTGCACTTCTCTTTCTGGAGGTAATCTTGGCAATTCATCAGGAAACACATCCGGAAAGTCACATACAGAAGAATCTCCCTCAGTGCTGGACTCCCCACTTGGGTGTCTATCACATGTGCCAAGTACGCCTCACACCCCTTCCTAATCATTTTTCTGGGCAGTGCAGCTGAAATGATGTTTGAAGGCAATAGCTACCTCTCCCCATGAATTACTATATCACCATACTGAGGGAGACCAAAAGTGACTGTCTTCAGTCTACAGTCAATCATCGCATGATGCCTGGCTAACCAATCCACGCCCAAGATAATGTCATAATCTCTGAAGGGCATTTCAATCAAATCAGACAGAAAAGTGTGTCCTTGGATCACCAGAGGACAATCCCTATATAGCTTATTTACCCTGACCTCCTGGCCTAATGGACTAGTTACTAGCACATCATAGTCCATTGGTACACCGAATAGCGAGAACACATCACACTAGCACTAACATACGAATGTGTGGAGCCAGGATCAAATAACAATGTACATCTTGGTCAAGGATGGAGAAATTACCAGCTACAACATCTGATGTTTCAGCTTTAACATCTGATGTTTCAGCTTCCTCCCTCTGACGCATGGTATACACTCTGACTGGTGCACCACTGGGTACTGGCTGGTTAACAGTGCTTTGACTTCCAGGAGTGTTACCAGGACCCCTACCTCTGCCTCTACCTCTAGCAGCTGACTGTGACCCTCTAGGTGTAGAGACTTGGGCTAATCCTTCAGATGTAACAGAAGGTCCAGACAGGCGCGGACTAGTGCAATCCTTAGCGAAATGTCCACTCCCTCCACAGTTAAAACATGCACCGGTAGCTTTGAAACAAACCCCACCATGAGTTCAACCACAAGTTTCACACTGCCGTACTGATAGAGCTCCTCGGGGTGCTCATCCACGACTGCACTGGTGTGGTGGTCTTTGGCCATAAAATCTGCCTCTGCCAGATCTACGGGAGCTGGATCCCCCAAACTGTTTCCTCTTTCTAGAACCACTCTCAGATGTTTGTCTCGTAGTCTTTTCAGTCTTCTCTTTCTCTTGTGTACCCTTCTTTACTGCCCCTTCTGATTCTATCCTTTCCAGTTCTAGGGCCTGTGAGATCAACTCAGCAAAATTCTGATGTCGGAAACCCACAACTTGCATCCTCAAATTCAGCCTTAACCTGGACTCAAACCTCTTACATCTATCTCTGGGGGTGGAGACTAAGCTTCCAGCATAGTGGCTTAGCCTTGAAAAGTCTCTCTCATACTCTGCTATGGTTCGGTCCCCTTGTTTCAAACTCAAGAATTCTTATAATTTCATATCCACATATGCATCGGGAACCCATTTCTGTCGAAACTCTCTCAAAAAGTCTGACCAGGTTAACACGGGTGGCTCAACCAGGCTATGGGGGATGGTCTTCCACCATTCATATGCATCCCCTTGCAACAAAGAAACAGAATACTCGAACTTTAGCTCTTCTGTACACTGCAGCTTCCTGAAAACCCGTTCCATTCTTTCCAACCACTGTTCTGCCTCCAGTGGATCCACAGTGCCTTTAAACTCAATGCCCCAAATTTCATCAATTTTTCATATTGCCAAGCTGAGGGCTGTGGTTGTGCTACAGGTGCTTGCATTTGAGCTTGGGGTGGCACATTACCCGCCATTTGCTAGAAAAACGTAGCCATCTCTGCATAAAGCGAGCGAAGCTGCGTTCTTTGGAGTAGGAGTAGCTGACCCACTCATGTTTTGGAGTGCTGGGGCTTCCCCTTGAACCTGAGCCTTAACAGATTGTTCTTCGGAATGATCTCCTCCTTCCATTCCGTTTTCCCAAATTTTCTACTTCCTGAGATTAAACACAAGGAGGTTGACCTCCGTTAGTGCATATTCATGATGTAAATACGTCATATGTATCAATTAAAGACACTTGAGCAGTTGTACTTATCAATAAAATATTCATACACATAGTCAAAATTTATTGAAAAACCATGCTCTGATACCACTAAAATATGTCACACCTTACCCCTCTATAAGGCATAACATGATCCCGTAGAATACTTAATGAACTACCGAACTTCACCTACCGATAACTCATTAAGTACTCTACAAGGGATTTTAAAACAATTTTTCTTACATTTTGGAAGTGGTGAGCATTTTGGTAGGAATTAAAAACCATTTATTCAAAGTTTAAATATTAGTAAAAATTTTTGTCCATTTAAATTTTGCCGCAAATTTTATAAAAACTTTGACAGAGTTCCGTTTGTAATTGGAAAAAACAGTTCTTCAAATACCTGAAAAAAAAACACTTCCAATAATTTTCTCAACTCTCAACCTCCAATGAATCTCAAATCAACTCAATTCAATTCACTTCAAAATAATTCCATAATCCAATCAAAATTTATCATCACAAAATATTTACTAACTTTATTCACAAGGCATAAAGTATGAAATTCACAAGTGCAAACATTAATTTACAGAAGGAAATCAAAAAATAATATTATTACAATTTATTTTACAACTGCTCAACTTTACATTGATACATACAACATTTCTATATTTACATCAAAATTAACTATGAGGGTATAAAATAATACCCGTACAAAAAGATCAGTGTAGGTCCTCAACTCAATAGCAGCTCACTCTGCTGCATTTTCCTTGCTCTTATCTGCGACAGCAAAATAAGCTATCGCTGAGTATAAAAATACTCAGTGGTGCACAATAAAATTTTAAAATACAATACATAAATCATTCATTGCCAAAACAAAATTTAAATATTTCTCAGTCACATTTCACAATTATCAAAACTCAGAATAACACAATTTAGTCAAATAATTTAATAAACACAGTGTTGCCAAAATCATACACAACTTAAGCCATGACACAAAATTTTCGATTAATGCCGTGTTGTACACCATGATAAAGCAATCTACAACCTCACTAATCGAAATCAATGAGGGAGGTGGCTAGCTAGCTAATGAGTATTCATCCGATCTCAACCTCAACTGGCAAGCTAGAGAGGGAGGAAAATGAACGATCTCAACCCCATAAATGGAGGAGGAATAATGTGATACTGTCATGCTAAGTGTGAATACAAAATCAATTCAAAACAATTTATTCAAATAATTTATGAGAAATCTGGTCAATTTTCAAAGTCATATTCACAATCATAAATGGCAACACAATTCATAATTAACTCAAAAAAAAAATCAAATTTTTAAGAATCATATATTTAAACAAAAATTATTGTGCACAGACCTGACGTGAGTCGCCTTTAGGCCTTGACTCAATCTCTCCGAGTTTCCAAGTCTTTTTCAGCTGAAACACACAATTTCATAGTGTTTCAGTACCATATCTTAGCATAAATCCAAAAATAAATTTAACTTCACTTTTACCTAGCTTTATTGTGCTAAACTCGACGTTCTCGAAATTTTTGTGTTTTGGGTTACTATTCACTATACTATTTAAGTCAAATTATTGACTTTCTAAAGCTTAATAGGTATGGGAACTCCAACTTCACCCACATACCACATTTTGGTCATTAAATTTGTTGGTTTTGGTCATTTTCTCAAAGCTTAAGTCCTTTAGGCAAAATTGTCAAATTTTCAGTTTTGGTGCTCCTAGTTGCACTGTTCCATTGGTCATTCTACTGTTGGAATTTGGAAAAACTTCCTTCATAGAAAATGTTCCTTATTGTCTTAAGTTTATTCTCATTTTTGGATCACCCCAATTGGAGTTTTGTAGCTCAAGTTATGGCCATTTGAACCATGGCTGCCGGATTGGACACAACCCAGATTTTCTGGGCAATTTTGGTTCTGGCAGTTTTGGGTCACCAACTTGGGGTGGCAAAATGACTTGGTTTCTGGCAGAATTTGTGGTTTGTGTTCTTCATGAAAGTTTTAGATCTATATCTCATCTAACCTCTGGTAAAATTTCATGTCATTTTGACCTGCCTAGCTCGAGTTATGACCAAATGAACAAATACTGTTAATTTGGTCAGTTTGTACAGGGCAGCCTGCAATTTTTCAACTTTGGTCAATTTGTTCACTAGGTTTTGGTCACTTTTTGGGCATGGTTCCTAAATGAAAATTGTGTCATTTTATGTCTATTTTCATCCCCAATTGGTGCCATTTCAATTGGACTTGTAAAATTTCATTTTTGGTCCTTCAAAGTTGACTTGGTCATGCTGCACACCCCCTCCGAATTTAGCTTTAATTCCAATCATCCCAACACAACTCATTTGGTCATAAATGACCATTTTTCACTTCACAATAGGTCAAAGACACCATTTACTCATTTCTTACATTTTTGGTTCATAAACCCTAAGTCCCAAAACCCTAACTTACTAAATTGTTGTATTTAACTACATTTAATGCTTTTAACTATAATCACTAAGTTAATTGGGGTTTATATACTCATTCAAATCCGTCAAATTCATACACACACATCAAAACCCTAGCTGGATGAATTTTGGTTTAATCCTCCAACAATTAATTTCTTTTCATTTTAAGCATAATTCTAAGTTAATTGAACTATAAACACAATTAATTCAACTAGAAATTTCAAGTTTAGCTTACTAACCTTTCCTTGAATTTTCAATCTTCAAATCTTTCACTTTCTTCACTTTTCTTTCCTTAGTTCTCCTTTCCAAGTTGCAAGAACAAGGTGTAATCCATAATTTTTGGGGAGTTTATGGGAAAATTTTGGGTTTTAAAAGCTTACACACAAGCTTTAATGGAGGATTAACTATGGTGAGGGAGAGGGAGATGGGAGGCGGCAACAAGGAAAAAAAATGACCCAAAATGATTTTTTTTTTCTTTTTATTTCTTTTATCTATTTTAGCTTATGGAAGACCCAAAAAAAAATCTAATTAATTAAATATTAATTATAACATTTATGGCATCATGCATGATGTCATGCATGATGTCATCTCCCTACACCTTTTTCATTTTCTTTCTTTTTTTTTTCTATTAGTTCTTTAATTTAATTCCCGACTCTGAAATTTTCTTTTCTCTGATTTTATTTGACAGTTAGGTCAGGAGTCAGCTCTCGGGGTCAATTGACCAAATTGCCCCTCGCCAGTTTATCCTGATTTGCAAATAATTCAATATTTCTTCCGGCTCCTTGACCTAATTATTTGACTAGCTTAACAGTTCTTTTTCGTGATTTTCTCTTTTCCACTGTATTTATAATGGTCCTAAGGATCGCAGCATCACATTTTACGGTTCGAAATTTTAGTTTAAAATGACTTCACAGTCGTTCCCGAGAAGGTTACCCATCGCTGTGACTCTCAGCTCGTTTAACTTCTTATGTTCTGCTTTTCTTATTTTTACTTAACTAATTGGACATTACTAATTATTTGTGTTTATAGGTTATCTAGTTGTCTTAGATGTGGTTCTAATCCCCTTAATTGTCCGGATCGACTCCGGTCACCGAAACAGTGAAATATACCAGGCTATACCAATAGGGGTGTTACAGCTAGAACAAGTTAGGTCAACAATTTTGACCAGAACCAAAACTGACCTGAAATTTTGGACTTATACCTACCCGATCAATTTTAGCAAAAATGCCATAACTTGGTCCACAAAATTGAAATGCAGTGAAACCAAAGCCAAAATCTCTATAAGACTTAGAACTACAATTTTGGTGTTTTGACCAAAACCTAGAACCTAATGGAACTAGGCCAGCCACACAAATCCTGAAATTGAACTAAATAGCCACTTGACTCCAGAACAATATTTATACCTTATCTCCCACTAGGAAACTCCAATTAGAATGAACCAAACTATATGGAAACCTAAGAAATAGAAATCCAACTTTGATTCAGGAACTTTCTTCAAATTTTGAGTGTAAGGACCCTAAAATGGAAATAAAGACACTAACCTGAACCTGAAATCTTGAAGGTACAGGGTTCATGGGTCCAAGTCAGTTAACTAGCCATAACTCACCCTACATAACCTGAAAAATTGTGATTCTTGAACCTAAGTAACCCTAAGACATAGAGTAACAACTCATATGAAGGACATTAGGCCTAAAAATGACTGTAGCATACTCAAATGACTAGATAAATTTTGACTCCATAATCTGCCTGGTTCTGGAACCAAAAACGGTTAATAGACTAGTCTTGGAAAATTAACCGTAACTTGAGTTCTAAAACTCTAAATGACATGATTCAAAAATGAAAAAAAAGATAAGATATAGAGGAACAACTTCCATGAAGGAAGTGTGGCCAAATAGTGGCCACACCTTGATAGATTTGCTAGGTGGAGTCAAGACACCAAATCTGGATCTCAGGAAAGGTTCATAAAATGACTTGTCATATGATATGGAAATAACCAAAATGATTTGCTAAACATAAAATCGACATGAATATGTATGTAGGACTTATGTTTCCTATAACAAGTAATATGAAAATGCTATGAAACACGGCTAGTACGTAACATGAAATAATGTAACAATAAGTACTTAATAATGCTACTTTGCCCAAAGTATACCTAGACTTATGTATGTAGCATGGATCAATTGGTATACGAATTAGGGACTATAGATTGCAGTACTACCCACATAAATAATTATTGATAGACAATATATGTCTAATATGGTTATTCTACAGGCTTTATGCCTGTCCGTTGGCCATTGTGCCTGATATAATTTCTGGCTTTATGCCTACCCGCTAGCCTTGTGCCTGATATGATTGATGAATACATGATAGACATGCAGATGTCTAACTATTATACTCCCTTGTATCCAGTCTTTATAGTCTATTATCGGTTACTTGAGCACTGATATGAATTTAATAAGACTGAATATGAGATAAATGAATCGAAAAGATCCTGATAAATTTAATTGCTCCCAAAGTTCAACAAACATGTAATTGACTCAAAATTTATGAAATTTTATATGGAATATTTATCTTTAATTATTTAGCTATTTTTACTCCTATTTATGCACCACTAAGCAATTCGCTTTGCTCGTTGGTTTTACCATGCATAGATTCTGGAGACTAGTAACAGCAACAGCAGTAGTGCCAGATAGGGATTGGATCAGATCTGCTATAGTGTTGCTGCCACCTCAGCAGTCCATTTTTGGTAGAGCTCATGTGTATCTAGATTTTATATTTGGTTCATTGTACATAAGTAAACGATGTAATTCATTTTGTGATTGTAAATAACTTGTAAATTATTGTATATGAAATTTTATATGAATGAATGAAATATATTTACTTGAAATTTATATGAGTAAAGATGATATGATATGATATGATATATGGAAAGGTGAAATAGATATGAACTGTTCTAACAGGTGAATGGTGGAATCCGCCATATGCTAATAAAACAGAGGAGACTCTGTCCGGGCCTCCACAAAAATAAATTATGATAAATTTTTTTTTTCAATATATGGACAAATATGAATAAATGCAAATTAAATTAATATGGTATAAGACAAGACAAGATAGAGTGCTCCAGCACCGAATGTGGCACGTCTTGCTTAGCTACACTATTGGCCGGTAAGGGGCATCACATTTAGTGGTATCAGAGCAAAGGTTTAGGCATTCCTAAGCATAAATAGATAGAAAGAGATAGTGTGCATAACATGCATGGGCCTTTGTATAGGAGTTAAGGTGACGCTAATGCAGATCTATTCTCTTATAGGATTAATGGAATCTGATCCTTCAGAGTAAGGGTCTTTCAGACCTAAAGAGGAGGAGATTGGTAGTCATATACCTGCTCCTAGTCAGGAGCGAGATAGGAGAGAGGAGTCATCTCATGGTGCTGTTGGGAGGGCACAATAGGCGTTCTTAGAGTAGATGACTTAGATGCTCCACCAGGTTACTGGAGCCATCCCACAGCTATAGCTATAGCCACAACCGTAGCCTATACATAGGTCCCCACTAGAGAAGTTGAGAAAGTATGGGGCCGTCGACTTTAAAGGTAAGAAGGAAGATGACCTAGTCGCTGCTGAACATTGGCTAGAGTGGACTGAGAGGGTATTGCATCAGCTACACTGCACACTAGAGCAACAGTTACAATGCGCTATGTCATTACTGTAGGAGGACACCTGCCAGTGGTGGGTTATAATGTCCAGAGTAGTACAATTGGCAGTGCTTACCTAGGACTTCTTCTTGGCTGAGTTCAAGAAGAAGTATATTATTCATGTGTACTTAGAGGCCAAAAGGAGAGAGTTCTTAACTTTAAGGCAGAAGCAGCTCACGGTCTCTGAGTATGAGAGGGAGTTTGTGAGGCTAATTAGATATGCTTAGGAAATGATGCCTACAGAGGAGGACCCATGCCATAGGTTCGAGGATGGACTAAATGATAACATCAGACTTCTGGTGATGGCACATCAGCTTACAGACTTCCCACAGATAGTGGCTGCAGCTCTCGATGTGGAGAGAGTACGACGTGATGAGCAGTCCCGAAAGGATAAACAACATAAGAGGGGTTCTGGATAGGGCCAGTCTAGTACACAAGTTTCTGATAGTAAGAGGCCCAAGTGTTCCTAGGGCCAGGGATAGTCTAGTACACCAGTTTCTCATAGTAAGAGGCCTAAGGGTTCCCAGGGCCAGGACCAAAAATAGAGGTCTCAACCTACCAAGAAGGGAGGTCAGTCTAGAGTATCAGTGGGGAGTTCTCCAGACACAACAGTTGAGCGATTAGCCCCAATACCACTAAGTAACCACTGTGAGAGAAGGCACCAAAGAGAGTGCAGATTATTGACTGGGGGATGCTTCCGATGTGGAGCTACCAATCATTTCTTATGGGATTGTCCCCATAGGAGTGTTTGTAATGCCCCACCACAGACTGAGAGATTTGCTCCACAGCACAGAGGGGTAGACGAACTACGAACCAAAGACAACTGGTACGTCACAAAGACCTGCTACAGAGACTGTTGAGAGGCCCGAGGCTAGAGTAGCACCTTGTGTATATGCTATGAGGGTTCGAGAGGAGCCAGATCTAATAGACGTTATTAGAGGTACATTTTTCTTTATGATACCTTTGTGTATGAATTGATAGACCTTGATTCTATTTATTCCTATACAGGGGTACAGATAGATGGGTTGGAAGAAGACATACTTGTCACTAACCCTTTAGGCCTTAAGGTGATGGTAGATTGTCAGCTGAAAAGGATCACATTAAAGATAGCAGATGGAGATGAGAAGGAAACTGTATATGAGATGAAAGAAGATGGGTACAAAATTGGTTAAAGATAAGCTTGTAGAGCCAGATCTAGTAAGATAGACTAAGGAGAAAGTGAAGTAATATAACATGAAAAAGTGGAGAAGCAAGGAGATAGCAGTTCCTCGACTATTTACATTAGGTAAATTTCGAGGACAAAATTTTTATTTAGAGGGAGAGAATTGTAACGCCCTCACTTTAGGTAGACCGTACATTCTACTGTTCTAATGACTAACGTCTGTTCGGATAGTCAGAATGTCTAGAACTATACTTAAACAAGAGTGAGGAGACATAAATTGACTGAATAAAGACCAAGTAAAACTAAGGAAAAATAAAATAAATGAAATGCCAATAGGTTAAAGGAGCCAAAGTCCCGGCAATGGGTGACCCTAATGGGAAGAAACTATGAAGACAGTTGCCAACCACAGACTCATGGGAAACACTGTGAGATAAATATTTGGGACTTAATTGAAAGATTTATGAGATTTAAATGACAATAAAAATGTCAAGGAAATGTCAAGAAAATACAAGAAAATTTAAGTCAATCGGTACAGACAATTATAATTCGATGAACACAACGAATGGCATTTTGATCATTTTCACTCTCAGTGTTGAATCCTGACCTAAATGTCAATCAAAATGAGAGATAATAAAACATTAAAAATAAATTAAAATCAATGGAAAAGGGAAAGAAAGAAAAGAAAGAAATAAAAATATGATGTTAATTATGACATAAGCCTTACCTCATAATGACCTAAGCATGACTTAGGCATGATGAAAAAATGATCTCATTAAAAACTTAATACAATTACATAAGATAAATATAAATACAAGAGACAAATTACATTAATTAAAAGTGACCATCTTCTTCCTTGGAACCTCATTGGCCGAACCACCATTGATGAGAGCTTCCACCATTTTTCTTTTCTTACTTGATTTCCTAGCAAATCCTACCACAAAACCTCTAAGTCCCTTCACTAAAAATTAATCCTACACCTTAAGGAAGCCTTAGGTAGCCAAGAATTGAAGAAAAATTAAAGTTCTAGCAAGTCCAAGTTGGTCACAAGTGAGGTTAGTGCACTATTTAAGTTTTCTTTCTTCTTTAAGTGTTGTTACCATGTTAAACTAAGTTGAAATTTCATTAAATTAAAAGAATACCATGATTAAATGAAAAACCTAATTTCAGCAGCCATGGGAATAGTGATAGTTTGATTGTTTTAATTGTTGTAAACTTATTAGTTGTAACACCCTTCCTATAGCAATTCCGTACATTCTACTGTTTTGGTGATCAATGTAGGTCCGGACAGTTAAAACATTTGGAAAAATGTTTAAATTAAAGTGAGGAACCATAATTAACTCAAATATTAATAAGAAAAATTTAGCAAAAATTTTAGGAATGAAATACACTAAGGTTAAACGAGCCGAAACCCCAGGGATGAGTAACCTGAAAGGGAAGTGACGGTGAAGGCCATTAGCAAGCCTAGACCCGGGGAAAATTTATAAAATAATTTTTGAGACTCTAAAGAAGGGTCATTGAGGTTCTTATGGCATTAGAATGCCAAGAAAATGCTTAGAAAAATTTTTCAATCGGTACAGACAATTTTGGTCTGTTAAGCCAAACGGAGGGCATTTTGGTCATTTCGTCTTTAGAGATAATTTTTGACCAACTTGTCCATTTATGTAAGTGAATTATATGACATAAAATATGAACAAATATTGATGAAAAATTAATTAAAAATGAATAGGAAAAAGGAAGAAGAGAATTTGTAAATAAATGAGATTTATTACCTCATGCTTATGTAAGCATGAGGTAATTAAAATGCTTAGCCAATCAAATTAAAGAAAAACACTTATAATACATAAAATGGGCAGAAAAGAAGTCAAATTCTAGAAAAAAAACACAGCAGCCACTCTCTTTCTTCCCTAGCCGCACCACCTCTCTCCCATGTCCACCATTATCAAGCTTACCAAAGCTTGATTTCCATGGTTTTTCACCCATTAAAGCTTAAGTTCCCAAGACAAATTCTTGTTCTTTCATCTTAGTAAAGCTTTTGGGAGCAAAAAGAAATCAAAAGGAAGAGTTCTTGCAAGCTTTGGATTAGCTCCATTAGAGGTTAGAAACTAAACTTGATTTTTATCTTTCAATTCATGTTGAAGGAGTGGTAATTGATGCAAATTTACAAAAAATTTAGTAAACATCATGTGTATGTCTTGCTTAAAAATCCAACAACCTTTAACTTGGTTGAGTTTTGAAGATTTTTTAGAATTAAAATGATATTGTGGCTGCCCTTAACACTAATATATTGATTAGGAAGGTGAAGTGTAAGTAATGCAACAATATAGAATGGTGGAGCTAGGGTTTGAACCCAAATTGAGACTTTATTCATGTATTTTGTGAAAGAGAGTTTTAATGGTCAATTACTGACCATTGGGCTGTGTGTGAATAAGAAATGAAGTGGTTTGTTTAGTGGGAATTGAAGTTAGTGTGGCTGCCCTTGGTGACCTGCAGGACTGGGCATGAGTCCAGCAGGTTTGAGCAGCAATAACTAGAGTTGTAGAGGTTCAATTGGTGCAAGGCCAATTGGACATGAAACTAGACACATAATGGCACAACTTTGGTGAAGAAACCATGCCTAGAAAACCAAATCAAGTTGACCTAAAGATTGCCTTAATCCGGGTGACCTACAATTTGCCTGGGTAAAATGACCAAATAAATAGTATTTAGTCATTTGGTCATAACTCAGTGTAGAAAGGTCCAATTGACCTGAAATTTTACCAGAAACAAGCTGAGATATAGTCCTACAACTTTCATGAAGAAACCTAACCCAAATTATGACCATAACATATTCAAAAAGTGACCTGCAATCACTGCTTAAAATACTGTAGATTTGGTCAGTCCAGAAAATCTGGAAAATTTGTAATCTGGCCAGTTGTGGTTTTTGGGCTATAACTTGATTTAAAAAAACTCCAAATGGAGTGATTCAAAAAAAGAAAAGTAACTAGACACAATAAGAAACAACTTTCATGTTGACCACTTTAATAAATTCCCACTGTAAAAATGACTAATGGAATAGTAAACACAAAGCTTAAAATCTGAAAATTTTGAACAATTAACATTAAGATTAGAAATAGTATTGGCAACCAATAGCAACAATTTTAGAATGCAAAATGTGGTATGTTGAGAGTATTAAAACTAATGTACCTATTGTCTATGTAAAAGTGAACATTTTTGTTGACTAATGGAATGAATAGTAACACCTAAATCTAAATTTCAAGAATTGTATAGATTAATAGTGTAACATGCCCTAGTACACCTAGCAAGATTGGTTTGGATAGGTTGGCATGCCAATAGGGTTCTGTTAGCAGTACTGCATATGGCTTCATGTCATTCTGTGTTTTATGGCCTCACGTGCCATTCTGTGATAAAATAGCCTTTGGCTATGTTAATTGAGTTATTATACTTGAATTTTATCCCTGATGATTATTACAGCTTATTAGCTGTTCTGTTGCACACCGGGAGACACAATGTGACCGATGGTGTGATGGTCCGAGGTACTTAGTACCCAGTGCCAGTTTACCCATTTATCTAGTCCAGTCGACTAGTCTGGGTTACTCGGGCAATGATAATGAATCTTACAAAATTTTAATCGAATTATATTGCAATAAATGCCAAAAATTAAGTCTACCTAAAATGCAAACATACATTCTGCATATTTATGTTATTTTAGTTATTTTATTTTATATTGTCACCACTAAACATAATTACTTAGCGCGTCGCTTTTGCCATGCGCAGGTACTGGAGACATAGCTAGGGAGTCCAGCAGGCCTCATACTAGGTGAGCTTTCAGATCTGCACACAGAGTCCAGAGTCACCTCACATTTGCAGTGCATGTGGTAGGACATTAGGCCACTTTTGGTGTTTTGGTATTTTGTATTTTATAAACTTCTGTAATATATATTATAAACTCATGTAATTGTATTTTTGATGTAATTATCTATGAACTATGTTCAGTATTGAACGTGAGCATTTCTCATTGAATTGAGTGTGATATGAAATGAATTGAATTTTGAGATACTGAAGTAATTTGAAAAATTGTTGAAAATATGTTGGTGGTTGACTGAGATTGAAATTATGATTATATTGAAAGTGTTTTTAATAGATTCAGAAGAACTGTTTTTCTAATTTACAGCCGGCACTCTGTCGGATTTTCTATAAAATTTGCGGAATATTCAGATTAATAAAAAATTGTAAAGAAATGAGTAAAAAAGGGTAAATTGAATTGAAATATGATCTGGAGCTCTGGCACGCTGTGTGACATATCTTGCTCGACTACATTGTAGATGGGTAAGGTATGTCACATTAGTGATGGCATGTGATGAGGATAAATAAGTTAGATTATGAATTACATGTGTAAAGTGAGATTTTGAAATTAAAGGTTAAGGTTTTGACCTAAATTGGGGATTTTGTGCTGTGGCTTGAAATTAATGTTATTGAGGTTGATTTTTTACTATTTAAAGTGTAATGAATGTGATTGAAGTTTGGTAGTTGGGTGGAATATATATTGGGAGTGTTGAATTTCTGTGCAGGATTATAGACCTGTGAGTCCAGTGTGGTTATGTGACCATAAGTAGAGCCACATTGCTCCAATTGGTGTGAGGCCAATTGAAGATGAAACTAGGGACATAAAGCCACATTTTTCATGAAGAGACCATGCCCAAAAACTGAATCTAACATGACCTAAAATTGATGTGAATCCGGGTAACCACTTGTTAGACTGGAAAATGACCATATGAACAGTAAATGCTCAAATGGCCATAACTCACTCTAGAAAGGTTAGAATGGCCTGATTCTTGAACCATTGGAAAGGTTAGACATAGGAGCACATTTTTTATAAGAACATAGAGCCCAATTTTGCCTCTAACCTAACCAATTTGCTAGAAAAATTTAAGTCAATAATTCTGATCAGAACCAAAATTGACCTGAAATTCTGGACTTGTACCTACCCGACTAGTTGTGGCAAAAATGCCATAACTTGGTCCACAAAACTGGAAATGTAGTGAAACTAAAGCCAAAATCTCTATAAGACTTAGAACTACAATACTGGTGTTTTGATCAACCCAGAACCTAATGGAACTTGGCCAAATTGTTTGAATAAGTCAACCACCCAAATCCTGGAATTGAACTAAATAGCCACTTGTGTCACACCTTATCCCTACATAAGGCATGATATGATCCCGTAACATATTCAATGAATTATCGAACTTCACCTACCGATAATCCTTCAAATATATTATAAGGGATTTTAAACAATTTTCATACATTTTAAAGTGTAGAGAAATGATAAATAACTGTTGAAGAGCTTTAAAATGGAGTTTATGTTATAACTATAATTTTGATCTTTTCGGAATTTCAAAAATTTTCACAAAAATTTTGGCAGAGTTTCGTCAAAAAATTGAGAAAACAGTTCTTTAAAACCTGTTGAAAACATTCCTAATATACATCTTAACCACAACTCCAATAAATTCAACACAACCCAATCTCATCAACACAATCAAAGGTGGCAATTCATTAATTGAAAAATTCAAAAAAAAACTTAAACATTTCATTAATAGGAATAACAGGTTTACATTACAAAAATTTACCCTAATCAAAAACAAAATTTCATAATTTTTATATAACTGCTCAAGTCTTTTTTATTCATACACACAGATACATTTACATCAAAAGAAAATTTATAAGGGTGTAATCTATATACCCAATAACGACTCCAAAATAATGTTCACTCTACGTTACAAGCAGCCTACTCTGCTGCTTTATCTGCCTCTTTACTTGCGACAACATAAACAAGCTATCACTGAGCCAAAAACTCAGTAGTGCACAACTTAAAAAAAAATCAACCTTTGATTTTCAATCTTCAATTCCATTCTTCTTTTCTTCTTTCTTTCTTGCTTAAGCTTCTTTTCAAGACTAAAAGACTAGGTTTAATTAAGGGGCCTATGGGATTTATGGCTAGATCAAGTAGTTCTGCAAGCTCAAAATGAGCTTTAATGGAGGAAAGTGAGGATGAGGGAGAGAGAGATATGGGATGGCAAGGAATGGAAGATGAAGACTTTTATTTTTTTTTTCTTTTCTTTTTTTTTTTATGTCTTTAGGAAGACCACAAATTTAAATTAAATATATTTTAATTATAATAATTATTGCATCATGCATGAGGTCATGCATGAGGTCATCACTTTTTACTTTTTCTTTTTCTTTTTTTTTCTATTTATTTTTCTATTAGTTCTTTAATTTAATTCCCGATTCTGAAATTTTCTTTTGTTAGATTTTATTTGACAATTAGGTCAGGAGTCAGCTCTCGAGGTCAATTGACCAAATTGCCCCTCGCCGATTTAACCCGGCTTGAAAATAATTCAATATTTCTTTCGGATCCCTAACCTAATTATTTGACTGGCTTAACAATTCCTTTTCGTGATTTTCTCTTTTCCACTATGTTCGTAATAGTCCTAAGGACTGCAGCGTCACATTTTACGGTTTAAAATTTGAGTTTAAATCGACTTCGTAATCCTTCCTGAGAAGGTCACCCATCGTTGTGACTCACGACTCATTTAACTTCTTATGTTCTGTTTTTCTTATTAATACTTAACCAATTGACAATTACTAATTATTTGTGTTCAGGGCTTATCTAGTTGTCTTAAGTATATTTCTAATCCCCTCAATTGTCCGGACCGACACCGATCATTGGGATAGTGAAATATACCAGGCTATGTAAATAGGGGTGTTACAATTCTCCCCCCCTTAAAATAAATTTCATCTCGAAATTTTACCTGGTATCAATCTTTGAACAGCTGTGGGTGCTGTCTCCTCATGTCCTCCTCTCATTCCCAAGTAGCTTCTTGGCCCGAATGATGGTTCCACAGCACTTTCACCAATGGTATTTGCTTGTTCCGTAGCTGCTTCACCTCATAAGCTAGAATCTCTATGGGTTCTTCCTCATATGTGAGGTCCGAATTCACTTCAATTTCTTCTACCGGTAATACATGAGATGGGTCTGATCTATACCTTCTCAACATGGACACATGAAAGACATTATGTATCTTCTCTAACTCTGGAGATAGTGCCAAATGATATGCCAAAGGACCCACTCTTTCCAGAAGCTCATAAGGCCCAATGAAACGAGGACTCAGTTTCCCCTTCCTGCCAAATCTCATAATCCTCTTCTAAGGGGAAACCTTGAGGAATACTTTGTCACTCACTGCATATTCAATATCCCTTCTCTTCAGATCAACATAGGACTTCTGATGGTCTGAGGCAGTCTTAAGTCAATCTCTGATCACCCTGATCTTCTCTTCAGTCTGCTGAACAATTTCAGGTCCAATCATCTTTCTTTCACCCACATCATTCCAACACAACAGGGTTCTACATTTTCTGCCATACAAAGCTTCATATGGAGGCATCCCAATGCTTGATTGGTAGCTGTTGTTATAAGCAAACTCAATCAAAGGCAAGTGCGTGTCCCAACTGCCCTCAAACTCAATCACACAAGCCCGTAGCATGTCCTCCAAGATCTGAATTACCCTTTCAGATTGGCCATCGGTCTGCGGGTGGAATGTCGTGCTAAAGTTCAATCTAGTTCCTAGGGCTCTCTGAAGACTACCCCAGAATCTAAAAGTGAACCTAGGATCTTTGTCAGATATGATGGATACTGGCACTCCATGCAGTCTTACTATCTCATCAATGTACAACTTGGCTAATCTTTCTAGACTATAGTCCATCCGAACAGGCAGAAAATAAGCAGACTTGGTCAGTTTGTCAATAATGACCCAAACCGCATCATGACTCTTCTGTGTCCTCGGAAGTCCCATAACAAAATCCATAGTTATTCTCTCCCATTTCCATTCTGGTACTGGTAGTGGATGTAACAACCCAGTTGGTACTTGATGCTTTGCCTTCACTTGCTGACAAGTTAGGCATTTGGAAACAAACTCTGCCACATCTCTCTTCACACCCATCCACTAGTAATGCTCCTTTAGCCCTCTATACATTTTTGTACCACCAGGGTGCATGGCAAAAGGAGACTCATGTGCTTCTTTCAAAATGATCTGCCTCAAATCAACGTCATTAGGAACACACATTCTGCCTTGGTATAGCAATAGACCATCATCTTTTATTGAGAATTATGATTTCTTGCCCTGTCAGACTTCTTCTAATAATTTCTGATACTTCTGATCATTTTGAGCAGCCATTCTGATCTGATCAATCAACACTGGCTGTACATGCCATGCAACTGTTGTCTGCCCCTCATCATTAATCTCTAAACTGGCATGTAATGACCTCAACTCATGTACCATAGACAAAGGAGTAAGTTGTAGACTTGCCATAGTCTTACGACTTAAGGCGTCGGCCACAACATTAGCTTTCCCTGGCTGATAGTCTATGTAACATCCTCCCGGTAGCAACTCTGTACATTCTACTGTTCCAGTGACCGGTGTCGGTTCGGACAGCTAGAACATCCGGAAAAATATTTAAACTAAAGTCAGGAACCATAATTAACTCAAATATTAATAAGAAAAATTTAGTAAAAATTTTAGAAATAAAATACAACCAAGTCAAATGAGCCGGTGCCCAAGCGATGGGTAAGGAGGAAGTTAGATTCGCAACTAGGAACCCTAGACCCGAGTAAAAATTCATAAAATAATTTTTGGGACTCCAGAGAAGGGTCATTGAGGTTCCTATGGCATTAGAATGCCAAGAAAATATTTAAAAAAATTTTTCAATCGGTACAGACAATTTTGACCCGTTAAGCCAAACGGAGGGCATTTTGGTCATTTCGCCTTCAGAGGTGATTTTTGGCCGACTTGTCCAGTTAAGTAAATAATTATAATGATCTAAAATATGAATAAATATTGCTAAAAATTAAATTGAAAATGAGTAGAGAAAAGAAGAAAAGAAAATGAAGGAAAATGCTTAATTATGACATATGATGATGTCATTTAAAAGCCCCCTCCAATCACCATTTGACAAACCAATAAAAAGAGATAAAAATGACTTAAAATGAGATAAAAAAACAAAGGAAACCAGCAGTTTCCTTCTTCATACGGGCTGGAATAAGAGAGAAAGAGAGAGAAAAGGAAAAGAAAGAAAGAAAGAAAGAAAGGAAGAAGGAGAAGGAGATGAACAGTAGCAGAAAAAGGGGTTCAGCAGGGCAGCATGTTTCTCTTCCGTCCAGGTGAGTTTGGCTCAACATCTATGGCTGATTTTTGGATATGTTTGAGGTATGTATGTGTGGAAGTTATGGTTAAAATTTGGTGATTTTTCAACGGTTGGATTTGGAGAAATATATTGTTGAACACAGGCTGTCTGTAGGTTGAATTCTGAATTTTGGCTACTGAAATTTGAGAAAAATAAATAGTTAGGATGCTTATAAAATTATGAAATTTGGTACAAATGATATTTGGGATGTTGAGGCTGCTGGGTTAAAATTTGGTGAATTTTAGACTTGTGGTTTATGAGATATAAATTGTTTTGCATGAGCTGTCTGAGTAAGACTGATTTCTGCAACAATTCAGATTTTGAAGGGTTGAATGAATGTTTTGATATCTCATGATATAGAGATTATTTGATGCTAAAATTTTTACTGATATTGTATAGGGATGTCTAGAATATATGGTTAAAATTTGGGATTTATCTAACGGTTAGATCATTATATATAAATTTGAATGCACAAGCTGCCAGATTGGGTATTAATGGGTGGTTGTGGATTTAAGATTTATGATAGGAGTTTAGTCCAATTTAAGGGGAAATGCTGTTGAATTTTTATTAGATATTTAATTTAGGAAAGTGAAGTTATAATTGATTATGATTATTATGATTCTAGGGGAAATCTTGAAGAATAACAAGCTCAAGGTTGGTTTCAAAAAGGTTAGTGCCTACTTATATATATACTTCTTTGATTCCATGTTAGAAGCTTGAAATAAGTGAGAAATTGTAAATTAAATGAATAAAAGTTAAGTGTATGCATCCCTTGAATTTTGGCAGCCCTAAGGAAGGAACAAGATTGAGTGTTTTGATGGACTTGGAGTGCACTAGAGATTATGTTTAAAGTGTATAAACATAAGGATAATGAAGTAGTTGGTTAATTAAGGTAAATTGTGTAAATTTTGAATTTAAGCTAGGGTTTTGGGAGTGAGAATTTGATTTGGCTTATAGAATGATTAGTGGACATTCTAATGGTCAATTAGTGACCATTTAAGGCAAGTAAATCATAATTTGAAGTGAGCTAATGCATGGTAAACTGAAATGGGAAGGCTGCCAAGAGACAGCAGAAATGAGGCTGTGAGTCCAGCATGTTTGGACTGCCATCTCTTTGGCTGTGTAGGTCTAATTGGTGTTTGGCCAATTGGACATGAAACTAGGCTTATAATGGCACATTTTTGCTGAAGAAACCATGCCCAAAAGACCAAAGCAAGAGGACCAAAACTTGGCCCTAATCCGGATACCCTGCAAACAGCCCCTGCAGAAATGACCAAATGAACAGTATACAGTGAGTTATGGCCAAATGAACAGTAACTGTTTATTTGGCCATAACTCACTGTAGATATGGTCAATTGACCTGAAATTTTTACAGCAACAAGATAAGATATAGACAAACAACTTTCATGAAGGACACCAATCTAAATTATGCCATTAACCTAATCAAATCATTGAGAAAAATGAAGTTTACTGTACTGAGATTTCCAGAATTTTCATTTGAGCAGTAATGTTTGGATGGCTATAACTCTCTCTAGAAAACTCGGATTTAGGCGATTCTTGAACCGATGAAAACCTAAGGCATAGTAAAACATTTCATATGAAGAAAGTTAGGCCAAATTATGAACTTAACTTGATCAAATTACTGACCAAATTTGGACCAAAATCTGCCAAAACCCAAAAGTGCAGCATGAACAGTGCATGTGAACAGTAAACTTATTTTGGCCATAACTTGAGCTACAAAACTCCAAATGGAGTGATTCAAAAAAGGAAATTCAACTAGACAGAATAAGGAACAACTTTCATGTTTACCATTTCCTCAAATTCCCACTGTAAAAATAACAAATGGAACAGTAAAGATGAAGCACCAAATCTGAAAATTTTGTTCAATTAGCAATAAGCTTAGAAATGGTATTGGCAACCAATACCAACAAGTTTTAAATACAAAATGTGGTATGTTTGGGGTGTTAAAACCAATACACCTATTTTATATCCAAAAGTCAACATTTTTGTTGACCAATGAGGTGAATAGTGACACCAAAATCAAAAATTGGCAATTTTGCCAAAATGACCTAAGCTTTGAGAAAGTGACCAAAACCAACAAGTTTTGAATACAAAATGTGGTATGTTGGGAGTACTAAAACCAATGTACCTATTGTTTATGCAAAAGTCAACATTTTAGTTGACTAATGAAATGAATAGTGACATGAAAACTTGAAATTCAAAAATTGTGAAACTTAAAAGTGCAAAATGCCCTAGTAGGCCTAATGTGATTGGTTTGGATAGTTTGGCATGCCAATAGGGTATTGTTTTAGCAGTACTGCGAAAGGCTTTATGCCTGTATTCATGGCTTTATGCCCGTATTCATGGCTTTTATGCCCGTATTCATGGCTTTTATGCCCGATTATGTGATATCATGGCTTTTTAGCCATACTGACTGCATACGTGGTAGACGTTCTGCGTCCCATGGTATGACGGCCCGAGGCACCGCGGTGTCTAGTGCCAACGACCCGTTATCCAGCCCAGTCGTCCAGTATAGGTTACTTGGGCATAGAGAAGTATAACTGTAACTGAACTTATTGTTAAAGAAAATACGAAAATTAAATATCAGGAATGATTATGATAGAATACAAAGAAACTCAAGATCATGAAGAAAATAATTAACGAAATGCATGAAGAAGTTAATATCATAAAACATAATTAGCCCTCGACTAAACAACAAGTTAGTAATTATTCATTTCTTATGAACACAATAGCAAGGAAATTATTATTATTTTTATTTGCATATTATATTTTCTTGTATTATTGGCACCACTAAGCTTTATGCTTAGCGCGTCGCTTTTGCAACGCGTAGGTACTGAAGATTTGGACAGAGGGCCCAGTAGACCACAGATTCGGTAAGGCAGTTCACAGTTCTGCATAGTGCCCGTGTCACCTCACCATCCACAGTGCATTGGTAGGACACTAGGTTTCATTTTGACATTTTGTAACTAATTTCTATTTTCTCATATGTATTTGAACTTATGGAATGTATTTTGAGGTTCATGTAAATAACGAAAAATCGTATTAATGAATGTAAAAGTGAATGTTTATCTGTGATTTATACATGATATCACATGAGATGAATGATTGAGAAATGAATGGTGAAAAATGTTGAGATTTTGATATTGAAGTTTGAGAGTGATGAGATGATTGAATATGATCATAGGAAGTGTTTTTCACATGTTCCGAAGAACTGTTTTCTCCATTTTTAGCCGGTACTTTGCCAGATTTTCTATAAAATTCTCGGAACCTCAAATAAATTACAATTTCAATAAATGAATTATATTTCACAAGTTATTTTCAAAACTATGATAAAAATGAATTAAGATAACATAGAGTGCTCTGGCACACTGAGTGGCATAACTTGCTCGGCTACACTGTAGTCGGGTAAGGGGTGTCACAGTCTATCAAACAATCATAATCTTTTATCAACTCTAACCATCTCCTCTGTCTCAAATTCAGTTCTTTTTTGGTGCCCAAATACTTCAAACTCTTATGATCTGTGTAGATGTAGCATTTCTCCCCATACAAATAGTGCCTCCAGATCTTAAGAGCAAACACAATAGCTACAAGCTCCAAGTCGTGTGTCAGATAATTCCTCTCATGCGGTTTCAGCTGACGTGATGCATAGGCAATGGTATTTCGATCTTGCATCAACACACAGCCTAACCCATTGTGAGAAGCATCACTATAAACTGTATATTCTTTACCCGGTGTAGGTAAAGCTAGGACTAGAGCCTCAGTCAAACACCTCTTCAATTCATCAAAACTCTGTTAGCATTTATCTGTCCACTAAAATTTCACATCTTTTCTAAGTAGCTTGGTCAATGGAGATGTCAACATGGAGAATCCCTTCACAAATCTACGGTAGTATCCAGCTAAACCCAGAAAACTGTGAATCTCTGTGATATTTCTGGGTGGCTTCCAATTAAGAACAACTTCTATCTTTCTAGAATCCACCTTAATACCCTCTACCCCAAGAAAGATATTTCTTTCAGCCAAAATTCATACTTTGACAATTTCATGTATAGTAGTTTCTCCCTCAAAGTTTACAGTACAATCCGCAGATGTCTATCATGCTCTTCTGCACTCCTCGAATAGACCAATATATCATCTATGAATATCATAACAAACTGATCGAGGTATGGTCTGAAGATAGTGTTCATCAAATCCATAAAAGCAACCGGAGCATTAGTTAACCCGAATGGCATGACCAAGAACTCATAATGGCCATAGGGGGTTCTAAAAATAGTTTTAGGAATACTTTGTTCTTATACTTTTAGCTGATAATAACCTGATCTCAGGTCAATTTTGGAGAACACAGCTGCACCCCTTAACTGATCAAACAAGTCATCAATGCGGGGCAATGGGTATCTATTCTTTATTGTCACCTTATTCAACTGTCGATAATCAATGCATAACCGGAGAGTGCCATCCTTCTTCTTTACAAACAACACTGGCTCTCCCTATGGTGACACACTAGGGCGGATAAAGCCCTTGTCAAGCAGCTCTTACAACTGCACTTTCAACTCTTTCAATTCTGTAGGTGCCATTCTATATGGTGTTATAGAGATTGGGTCCACACAAGGCATAACATCAATTTCAAATTGCACTTCTCTTTCTGGAGGTAATCCTGGCAATTCATTAGGAAACACATCCGGAAAGTCACATACTGTGGGAATGTCTCTCAATGCTGGACTACCCACTTGGGTGTCTATCACATGCGCCAAGTATGCTTCACACCCCTTCCTAATCATTTTTCTAGCCAGTGCAGCTGAAATAATGTTTGAAGGCAATAACTACCTCTTTCCATGTATTACTACATCACCATACTGAGGAAGACCAAAAGTGACTGTCTTTAGTCTACAGTCAATCATTGTATGATGCCTGGCTAACCAATCCATGCCCAAGATAATGTCATAATCTCTGAAGGGTATTTTAATCAAATTAGACAGAAAAGTGTGTCCTTGGATCACCAAAGGACAATCCCTATATAGTCTATTTACCCTGACCTCCTGGCCTAATGGACTAGTTACTAGCACATCATAGTCCATTGGTACACACGGAATAGTAGTAGAACACATAACACTAGCACTGACATATGAATGTGTGGAGCCAGGACCCCTACCTCTGCCTCTACCTCTACCAGCTGGCTATGCCCCTCTAGGTGTAGAGACTTGGGCTGATCCTTTAGATGTAACAGAAGGTCCAGATCGGTGCTAACTAGTACAATCCTTAGCAAAATGTCTACTCCCTCCACAGTTATAGCATGCACCTATGGCCTTGAAACACACCCCACCGTGTGTTCTACCATAGGTTTCACACTACAGGACTGATAAAGATCCTCGAGAAGCTTGTTGGGTCTGCTGACCAGACCGGGGTGGTCTTTGGCCAGAGAATCTGCCTCTACCAGATCTGCGAGAGCTAGATCCCCCAGACTGTTTCCTCTTCCCTGAACCACTTTCAGGTGCTTGATTAGTAGTCTTTTCAGTCTTCTCTTTCTCTTGTGTACCCTTCTTCACTTACCCTTCTGATTCTATCCTTTCCAGTTCCAGGGCTTGTGAAATCAGCTCAGAAAAATTCTGTTGTCTGAATCCCACAACTTGCATCCTCAGATTCGACCTTAACCCAGACTCAAATCTCTTACATCTTTCTCTGGGGGTGGAGACTAAGCTTCTAGCATAGTGGCTTAGCCTTGAAAATTCCCGTTCATACTCTGCTATTATTCTATCCCCTTGTTTCAGGCTCAAGAATTCTTGCAATTTCATATCTATATAAGCATCAGGGACCCACTTCTGTCAAAACTCCCTCAAAAAGTCTAATCAGGTCAACACAGGTGGTTCAACTAGGCTGTGGGGGATGCTCTTCCACCATTTATATGCATCCCCTTGGAGAAGAGATACTGAATATTCAAATTTTAATTCTTGATACTGCTGCTGACTTTACGAAAACCCGTTCCATTCTTTCCAACCACTGTTCTGCCTCCAGTGGATCCATAGTGCCCTTAAACTTGGTGGCCCCAAATTTCATCAATTTTTCATATTATCGAGCCGAGGGCTATGGTTGTGCTATAGGTGCTTGCATCTGAACTTAAGGTTGCACATTTCTCTCCATTTGTTGGAAAAATGCATCCATTTACTGTGCAAACTGAGCAGGAAACTGCAGTGCTAGAGTAGGAGCTGGAGTGGCTGACCCACTCACGTTCTGGAGTGCTGGGGCTTCCCCTTGAACCTCAACCTCAACAGATTGTTCCACGGAATGATCTCCCTCTTTCATTCCGTTTCTTAAAAATTTCTACTTCCTGAGATCAAACACAAGGAGGCTGACCTCCGTCAGTGCATATTCATGATGTAAATATGTCATATGTATTAATTAAAGACACTTGAGCAGTTGTACTTATCAAAGAAATATTCACATACATAGTAAAAATTCATTGCAAAACCATGCTCTGATACGACAAAAACATGTCACACCTTACCCCTCTATAAGGCATAACATGATCCCGTAGAATACCTAATGAACTACCAAACTTCACCTACCGATAATTCATTAAGTACACTACAATGGATTTTAAAACCATTTTCTTACATTTTGGAAGTGGCGAGCATTTTGGTAGGAGTTAAAAATATTTAATTGAAGTTTCAAAATTAGTAAAATTTTTTTTTGTCCATTTTATTTTTCCGCAAATTTTATAAAAATTTCGATAGAGTGCCGTCTGTATTTTAAGAAAACAGTTCTCCAAATAGCTGAAAAAAACACTTCCAATAAATTTCCACAACTCCCAACCTCCAAATAATCTCAATTCAACTCAGTTCAACATAACTCAAATCAATTCCACAATTCAATAAAAAATTTGTCATCTCAAAATACTTTACAATTTCATTCACATTGCATATAGTACTTAATTTATAAAAAGAAAATCCAAAATAACATTATTACAATTTATTGTACAACTGCTCAACTTTACATTGATACATAGAACACTAAAATATTTACATTAAATAATTATAAGGGTATAAATAAATACCCATACAAAAAGGATCAGTAAAGTCCACTATCTCAGTAGCAGCTCACTCTGCTGTTTCTCCTTACCCTTATCTGTGATAGCAAAATAAGTTATCGTTGAGTATAAAAATACTCAGCGGTGTGCAATAAAAATTTAAAATACAATACATAAATCATTCATTGAGAAAACACAATTTACATATTGCACAATTACATTTCATAAACTATCAAAACTCATTATAAGAAAATTTTGGGTCAAATAATTTAATAACACAGTGTTGTCAATTCATACACAACTTAAGCCATAATACAAAATTTTCATTTAATGCGGCGTTGTACACCACGAAAAAGCAATCTACAACCCCACTAATTGAAATCAATAAGGGAGGTTGCCAGCTAGCTAATGAGTACTCATCCGATCTACAACCTCCACTGGTAAACCAGAAGGGTAGGGAAATAATCGATCTCAACCCCATAAATGGGGGAATAATATGGCACTGTCATGTTAAGTGTGAATATGAAATCAATTTAAAACAATTTATTCAAATATTGCATACAAAAATCAAATAAATTTTCAAAGTTATATTTTCATTTACATAGTGGCAACACAAAAGTTCTTAAACTCATAATGCGTACTAAATCAATTTTTCAATGATAAAATGCTTAAATAGGGTTTATTGTGCACAAACCTGACGTGAGTCACCTCTAGGCCTTAACTCAGTCTTTTGTCCCTTGCGGGTCTTTTTCAGCTGAAACACAAAATTTATAGTGTCTAAGTATCTTTACTTCATAACAATTCCAATAACTAATCTCATTATGCTTAAACTTCATTCTTGAATACTTTCATGTTGAGGTTACTATTCATAGTACTATTCAAGTCAAAATATTGACTTTCTTATACCTAAAAGGTATGGGAAGTCCAACTATACTCACATACCACATTTTGGTCACCAATTTTTTTTGTTTTGGTTATTTTCTCAAAACTTAAGTCTTTTAAGCAAAATTACCAATTTTCAATTTTGGTGTCTTAGGTTGCACTATTCCATTGGTCATGTTGCTATTAGAATTTGGCCAAGTTTTCTTCATAGAAATTGTTCCTTATTCTCTTAACTTTATTTCACTTTTTGAATCACTCAATTTTGTGTTTTATAGCTCAAGTTATAGCCATTTGAATCATGGCTGCCGAATTGGACTTACCCAGATTTCTAGGAAAATTTCTGGGTTCTGGCAGTTTTAGGTCACCAGATTTGGGTGGCTAAATGACTTAGTTAAGTGCCTAATTTTTTTGTTTGTGTTCTTCATGAAAGTTTTAGGTCTATATCTCAGCTTTCCACTAGTAAAATTTCAGGTCATTTAGACCTGCCTAGCCCAAGTTATGGCCAAATGAACAAACATTGTATATTTGGTCATTTTTGTACAGGTCAGATTGCCTAATCTGGTTTTGGTCAATTTGTTCACTATGCTATGATCACTTTTTAGGCATGATTCCTGAATGAAAAATGTTCCATTTTGTGTCTATTTTCATTCCCAATTAGCCTCACACCAATTGGACTTGTAAATTTTCAGTATTGGTCACTGAAAAGGACCTTGGTCTTGCTGCCTGTAGCATGACCCTAAGCAATCCGAATTTGCATTTGGTTCCAACACTTCTAACATTCTCCAATTGGTCACAAATGACCATTTCTCACCTCAAACCAAGTCCAACACAACATTTAACAATTTCTCACATTTTTTTCTTCCAAAACCCTAGTTCATGCCATTGATTAATTCCTAATCAAATCATTACACTAATCACATATTCAACATTATTTAAGCTCTAATTCTTGTTTAGTTTAACTAAACACTATCAAATCCAACACCCTAACAAGTTGGCAAAAATTTAACTTTGTCCTCCAACACTTGTTTTCATTTCATTTAAAGTTTATTTCCAAGTTCAATAAGTTAAAAATGTAAAAATCAAACTAAAAGTGTCAAGTTGGCTTACTAACCTCAACCTTTGATTTTCAATCTTCAATTCCCTTATTCTTTTCTTCTTTCTTTCTTGCTCATGCTTCTTTTCAACACTAAAAGACTAGATTTAATTAAGGGGACTATGGGATTTATGGCTAGATCAAGTAGTTCTTCAAGCTCAAAATGAGCTTTAATGGAGGAAAGTGAGGGTGAGGGAGAGAGATATGGGACGGCAAGGAATGGAAGATGAAGACTTTTTTTTTCTTTTCTTTTATTTTTTTATGTCTTTAGGAAGACCACAAAATTAAATTAAATATATTTTAATTATAATAATTATTGCACATGCATGAGGTCATGCATGATGTCATCACTTTTTACTTTTCCTTTTTCTTTTTCTTTTTTCTATTTATTTTTCCATTAGTTCTTTAATTTAATTCCTGAATCTGAAATTTTCTTTTCTCCAATTTTATTTGACAGTTAGGTCAGCAGTTAGCTCTCGGGGTCAATTGACCAAATTGCCCCTCGCCGGTTCGACCTGGTTTGAAAATAATTCAATATTTCTTCAGGATCCCTGACCTAATTATTTGACTGGCTTAACAATTATTTTTCATGATTTTCTCTTTTCCACTATGTTCGTAATAGTCCTAAGGACCCCGACGTCACATTTTACTGTTCAAAATTTGAGTTTAAATCGACTTTGCAATCCTTCCCGAGAAGGTCACCCATCGCTATGACTCTTGGCTAATTTAACTTCTTATGTTCTGTTTTTCTTATTAATACTTAACCAATTGACAATTACTAATTATTTATGTTCAGGGCTTATCTAGTTGTCTTAAGTGTGTTTCTAATCCCCTCAATTGTCCGGACAGACATCTGTCACCGGAATAGTGAAATGTACTAGGCTATATAAATAGGGGTGTTATATGTCCCACTAGGCAAGCTAGTGAGGAATTGAAAACACATAGTCATGTCAGCTGTGGTTTCAAACCATTTCAAATATTTTACAATCATCAAAGATATTCATCAACCCATATTCTTATTTCATTCAAAATAATTACCCAAAAGTGAGCTAGCAACACATAATTTTTCAATCAAGATATTCAATGTAATAAAAATCATAAAACCATTTCCACAACTCATTAAATACAAAATTCAATTTGAAAAAAACAAGAAGAAAATAGTTATTTTGCACAAACCTCTTTAACTAGTTTTGATTTAATCCACTTTTTTCTCCTTCCTTGGACGGCTCCTTTCCAACTGAAACACATAGTTATAGTGTTTCAATACCCATCCAAATCATTTCTAATAATTAATCCAACAATTGAGTTTTGCATACTTAATTTACTCATAAAGTCTTACAAGGTTAGGTTCTTTACATTTGATGTGATTGTCATTACAATTCACAATACTATTGTGACACCCCTAACCCGACTACAGTGTAGCCGAGCAAGTTATGCCACTCAGTGTGCCGAGCACTCTATTTTATCTAAATTCATTTTTATTCTTCCTTTTGAATATAACTTGTGAAATATAATTTATTTAAGCCATTTATCGAAATTATTATTTATTTGAGGTTCCGAAAATTTTAAAGAAAATCCGGCGGAGTACCGGCTAAAAATGGAGAAAACCGTTCTTCGGAACCTGTTAAAAACACTTCCAATAAACAAATTCATTCATTCTCAACTTCAATGTCATCACAAAACTCAATATCAAGATTTCAACAATTTTTCAGTTTCAGGTTTCAACAACCTTTTCTCATATACAAGCAATAAATACATGCTCAAATCTTGCATTCATAGTCATAACTTTCATTATTTACATAAACATCAAAATATATTACATGAGTTCAAATACATATGAGAAAATACAAATCTGCTACAAAATATCAAAATGACAAAATGACACCTAGTGCCCTACCGATGCACTGCAGGTAGTGAGGTGATACTGACAGCGAGCGTCGGATGGACTCACCCGATGCGTGGTCTACTGGGCTCACGATCGGGATCTCCAGTACCTACGCGTGGCAAAAGCAACGCGCTAAGCAATAATGCTTAGTGGTGCAATAATATAATAGAAGAAAATATCAAGAATATAAATGTGTATACAATGTGTATGTTTTCTTTGTTTGATCTTGGTATATTCATTAATTCATTAACTTTGTTCACTTTTATTCATTTGGTTGCCCCAAGTAACCTACACTAGACTACTGGACTGGATAACGGGTAAACTGGCACTGGGTACCTAGTACCTCGGGCCATCACACCATCGGTCACATATGCATCTCGGTGTGCAGAGCGGCTAACAAGTCGTAAATAATATCGAGCACAAGGCCAAGTCTCAATACAAAGTCGAATGGCTAAAAGCCATGAAATCACTGAGAATGGCATTTTTGCCATGTGCGATCGCTAACTGAACCTATTGGCATGCCAAACTATCCAAACCAATCTTGTTAGGTATACTAGGGCATTTGAAACTCTTAAATTTGTCAACTTGTGAATTTCAACTTTTTTGGTGTCACTATTCATCATTGGTCAACAAAAATATTGACTTTTAGAATAAAAATGTGTACATCAACTTTGGCACTCCCAACATACCACATTTGGTGTTTAAAACTTGTTGGCATTAAGTGTTTTTACCATTTCTAAACATTAAACCAAAGGAGCAGATTTTTCAGATTTTGTACCATAACTTCACTGTTCCATTGGATACTGTTACTGTTGGAATTTGAAGAAATGTAAAACATAAAAGTTGTTCCTTATTTTGTCTAGTTGAATTTCCTTTTTTGAATCACTCCATTTGGAGTTTTGTAGCTCCAGATATGGCTTAAAAACCCAAGCTGTCCGGATATACAGTCTGCAGAAATTTACCATATCTACAGTGCATGAACAGTGACTTGAGTCACTTGGTTGAATGGGTTCTGGCCATAATTTTGGGTAGGTTCCTTCATGAAAGTTGTTTGTCTATGTCTTAACTTGTTGCTGTAACAATTTCAGACCAATTGACCAAATCTACAGTGACTTATGGCCAAATGAACAGTTACTGTTCATTTGGTCAATTCTGCAGAGGCAGTTTCAGGGTTCCGGATTGGGGCCAAGTTTTGGTCCTCTTGCTTTGGTCTTTTGGGCATGGTTTCTTCAGCAAAAATGTGCCATTATAAGCCTAATTTCATGTCCAATTGGCCAAACTTCAATTGGACTACCACTGCCTGTTATGGCAGTGCAAAGGGACTGAAATTTCAGTCCCTATGCTGCTGTCCATAGGGCAGCTTGCAACCTCAATTTGCAACCTCATTTTTCAGTCCATTTGTTAGTGAAATTACCTAAAATGGTCACTAATTGACCATTAAAATGTCCTCTAACAATTTCCTAAGCAAACCCTAATTTTTGTTCAAGTCTCCAAGTTCTCAAAATTCAATTTATACATTAACTTACAATTTCAACTTAAATCATGTCCTTAAACATAAATTGAGTGAGAGAGAGTATAAATTAGGCACTAACCTTGTTTGGGCAGATTTTTCCAAAGCCCTAAATCTCACTTTTCTTCCTTTCCTTGGCTGCCAAAAGACTATGCAAGGTACTAGAACAAATTTTAGTGAAAGGGTACTAGGGTTTTAGGGTGAAATGAAGGAGAAATTGAAGTTTTGGAGTGAACATCAATGGAGGGTGTTGAAGAGGGATTTTGGCTGCACTAAGGGGAGGAGGATGGCTGCTGGTTTCTTTGTTGAATTTGGTCTTCATTTGTCTTTTTAATTGTTAGTCAAAGGATGGCTTAAATGTGATTGGTCCACATTTTTAAATGATGTCATTTTTGCCTTATTTTTGCATTTTCTTTTCTTTTCTTTCACTACTCATTTCAATTTTCATTTCTAGTAATATTTCTTCATATTTGATGTCATATTAATTATTTACTCAACTGGGCAAGTCGGCCAAAAATCACCTCAGAAGGCGAAATGACCAAAATGTCCTCCGTTTGGCTTAACGGGTCAAAATTGGTTGTACCAATTGAGATATTTTTCTAGGTATTTTCTTGGCATTCTAATGCCATAGGAACCTCAATAACCCTTCTCTGGAGTCCCAAAAATTATTTTATAATTTTTCCCCCGGGTCTAGGGCTCCTCGTTGCGAGAACCGCAACCTCCCTCCAGTGACCCATCGCTTGGGCACCGGCTCGTTTGACTCAGTTGTATATTATTTCTAAAATTTTTACTAAATTTTTCTTATTAATATTTAAGTTAATTAGGGTTCCTGACTTTAGTTTAAATATTTTTCCGGACGTTCTAGCTGTCCGGACCAACAGATCCAGGAACAGTAGAATGTACGAGTGTACCTGGGAGGGTGTTACAACTCTTCCTCTAATTTAAATTTCATCCTCGAAATTTACCTGATGCAAACAGTTGAGGGAACTGTTGCCTCATCGTCTCTTCACTTTCCCAAGTTGCCTCCTCGGTGTTATGGTGCCTCCAAAGCACTTTCACCAATGGAATTTGCTTGTTCCTCAACTCTTTTACTTCTCGAGCCAGGATCCGTAGAAGTTCTTCTTCATATGTCAAATCCGGTTGTATTTCAATTTCTTATCTGGAGATGACATGTGAAGGATCTGAGCGGTATCTTCTGAGCATAGATACGTGGAACACATTGTGGATCTTGTCCAGCTCTGGTGGTAAAGCTAGCCTATAGGCTACTGGACCCACACGTTCAATGACTTCATATGGGCCAATGAACCTAGGGCTTAACTTACCATTCCTTCCAAACCTCAATACCTTCTTCCATGGTGACACCTTGAGGAACACTTTGTCGCCAACCACATATTCTATTTCTTTCCTCTTCAGGTCGGCATAAGATTTACATGCATCGAGGCAACCTTCAAGTTGGCTTTGATTAGTTTCACTTTCTCCTCAGCCTGTTTCACCAGGTCTGGCCCTACCAGTTTGTCTTCGCCCAATTCAGTCCAGCACACTGGAGTTCTACATTTTCTCCCATATAGTGCTTCATATGGGGCCATTTGGATACTAGCTTGGTAGCTATTGTTGTATGCAAACTCTGCCAGTGGGAGGTATCTATCCCAACTTCCCTCAAACTCAATGACACAACTCCTCAGCATATCCTCAAGGACCTGACAAGTATTTCACGTTATTGTTATCATTTCAATTCAATATTTGTATCAATTTCATTGGTTTCAATTATTTACATGGATTACTCTTTCAGATTGCCCATCCGTCGAGGATGGAAAGGCATCTTTGAAATGGAGTTGTGTACCCAAGGATTCATGCAACTTCTTCCAAAATCTCGATGTAAACCTTGGGTCTCGGTCAGATATGATGGAAAGTGGAATTCCATGCAGTCTAACTATCTCAGCGATATACAATTCGCTAACTTCTCCGGTGAGTAGTCGGTCTAATCGAGAAAGTGTCTTGACTTTGTCAATCTATCAACTATCACCCATGCTGCATCATGCTTCTTCCGGGTGAGAGGTAGGCCACTTACAAAATCCATGGTGACCCGATCCCATTTCCATTCAGGTATGCGTATAGGCTGTAGCAAACCTGATGGAACTTGATGTTCTGCTTTGACTTGCTGACATGTCAAGCATTTAGTCACATAGTCACCTATTTCTCTTTTCATACCAGGCCACCAATACTGAAGCTTCAGATCATGATACATCTTTGTACTTCCTGGGTGCATAGCATATACACTGGTGTGTGCCTCTTTCAGAATACTGGCCTTCAATTCCCCATCATCTGGTACACACAGTCTTCCTTTGTAATACAGACACCCATCTGCCTTCGCCTCATAGTCAGTTGCTTTTCCTTCTGGAATTTTGCTCATAATGGCCATTAGCTTTTCATCTGTCTTTTGCCCATCTAAAATCTGCTGTAGCAGGTTTGGCCTCACTTGCAACTCAGCCAAAATAGCTCCATCACGAACCAAAGATAGACGGGCATTCAATGATCTCAAGGCTGTCATGGATTTTCTGCTCAAAGCATCAGCAACTACATTTGCCTTCCCAGGATGGTAATCAATTACACAGTCATAGTCCTTCAGGAACTCAATCCATCGCCTCTGTCTAAGGTTGAGCTCTTTACGGGTTGGCAAATATTTGTGCTCTTGTGGTCCGTGTAAATGTAGCACTTTTCACCATACAAGTAATGCCTCCATATCTTGATCACGAAGATAATTGCTGCATGCTCTAGATCATGGGTAGGGTAGTTACATTCGTGTGGCCTCAATCGCTGGAGGCATAGACGACCACCTTCCCTCTTGCATCAATACACACCTAACCCATTATGTGAGGCATCACTATAGACCACAAAGTCCTTTCCGGACCGGCTGTGTGCACCGGTGCCTCTGTCAACATAGCCTTCAATTTCTCAAAACTGGTCTCGACACTTGTCATTCCACCAAATCGACATTCTTGTGTAACAACTTGGTCATTGGAGCGGCTATTAGGAAAATCCTTCACAAATCTCTGTAATACCCGGCTAGCCCCAAGAAACTTCGACCTCGGTTGTATTTACGGGAGGCTTCCATTCCATCATCGCTTCTATTTTCTTGGGATCCACCTAATCCCATCACCGACACTATGTGTCCAAGGAATGCAATCTCATTCAGCCAAAAGTCACACTTGGACAACTTAGCATACAGCTTCTTTTCCCGCAGGGTTTGCAGAACAATCTTCAAATGTTCATCATGTTCTTCCCTGGTCTTGGAGTACACCAGAATGTCATCAATAAAAACCACTACGAACCGATCTAGGTATGGATGAAAGATACGGTTCATAAGGTCCATGAACGCCGCTGGTGCATTTGTTAGGCCAAAGGGCATCACCAGAAATTCATAATGCCCATACCGGTCTGAATGCGATCTTGGGCACATCTACATCTTTCACCCTCGGTGATGATACCACGATGCGAGATCAATCTTAGAAAATACTCTGCTCCCTTCAACCGATCAAACAGATCATCAATTCTTGGCAACGGATACTTGTTCTTCACTCACTTTATTCAACCGTAATCAATACAATGCCTCAAGGTCCCATCTTTCTTTTTCACAAACAGCACTGGAGCTCCCCATGGTGACACACTGGGGCGTATGAACCCCTTATCTAACAACTCTTGCAACTGAGTTTTCAACTCCCTCAATTCAGTGGGTGCCATCCTATAAGGAGCAATGGAAATGGGTGTCAGATCCCAGTTGTCTCAATAGCAAATTCGACTTCCCTTTCTGGTGTCAAACAAGGAAACTCTTCAGGAACTACTTATGGGAAGTCTCTCACTGTGGGTATGTCACTCAGGTTTGGCTTAGCACCTAGTATCCATCAAATGTGCTAGGTAGGCTTCACAGCCTTTTCTCATCATTCTTCTTGCAACTGTGGCTGAGATGACATTTGACAAGAAATCTGTCCTTTCCCCCACAACTGTGATCTCATTACCCTCTGAAGTTTTTAGAGAAATTCTCTTCAATTTGCAATCAACTATTGCCTGATGACGTGACAACCAGTCCATTCCCAAAATCACGTCAAACTGTGGAAGGGTAACTCAATCAGGTCTGCCGAGAATTCATACCCTTGAATCCTTAATGGGCAACCCTTGTATACTTTATTCACCACTACTGCTGTGGCCCAATGGATTAGTGACCAGAATGTCTTGGTCACTCTCCCCTACTAGTATCCCCCTTTCTACGGGTAGGTTGATGCAAATGTAGGAATGAGTGGATCCTGGATCCACCAATGCATGCACAGGAGTATTGTAGAGGGAGAACGTACCCCTGATGACGTCCGGGGCATCTTGCTCCTCCTGAGCTCTCAAGGCATAATTTCTGGCAGGTGGTGCATTATCCGCCTCTCTGCGGCTCGACATGGGCCTCTCGAGATGGTCCCACGACTTGGATTTACGGACCTTCTACCCTTGGTGCTGCAGAGCGAGTGCATGCTTGTGTTGGAGCGGTAGTAGTTCTGCGTGGGCGGTTTCTCAACCGATGCTCTGTTGACCCACACCTCAGCGTGCACCAGTCACTCTCAACACTCCCCTTATGCCATCTTTGACGGTGTGGACATGCGAGAAGATGCCGGCTGGTCCTGAACCCCATCCCTGGAGAGCTGCCCACTGATGGTGTGGACTGACCTCTCCTAGGGGTAAACTGTGGCCTGGGCCCCTGGGACTGACCCTGACCCTGTGGCTGACCCGAACTCTGTGCAGGAGGACCCTTGAACTTCTTCCCTGATGCAGGAGCTGAACTCGACTGACCCGGTCCCCTCTTCTGCTGTCTCTCTCTTCTAGTCCACTCACTAATTCTCACTTTTTCAACCTTTATGGCAGCTTCCACTAACTTGGTAAATTCGGTGATTCCCAAGGCAGTGAGCTGGATCTTGATGTTATCATTTAGTCCCTCTTCAAATCTCTTGCATCTTTCAGCTTCATTTGGGACTATCTCCCTTCCGTAGCGGCTTAATCGGACGAATTCTTTCTCATACTCAGCCACTGACAATTGTCTCTGCCTCAGGTTAATAAATTCTCTTCTTCTCTCTTCCAGATATACAGTACCCACATACTTCTTCTTGAACTCAGAGAGAAAGAAATCCCAAGTTCTGACTTCGTTGCACTTCATCGACACGTTGTCCCACCATCCATAGGCATCATCTTGCAGCAAAGAGATGGCAGCTTCCAGGTTTTGCTCTGGAGTACAGTGGAGCTGTTTTAGGACTCTGCCTGTTCTGTTCAACCAATTCTCGGCTGCAACAGAGTCATCTTCTCTCTTGCCATAGAAATCCACTGCCCCAAATTTTCTTAGTCTCTCCAAGTGTGTTTTCTGCTGTGGAGCTGGTGGTGGTGGTGGTCTTCGGCATTACCCGACCATCTGTCTAAAGAATTCGGACATTTTTTGGAACATGGCTCGTGGAGGCCGCGAGCTCGCTTGAGTGGCGGCGATTCTCTCATGCCCCAGCTCACCGCTGCAGGAGCATGACTCTCCACTTCCTCCTCAACGGCTCTCTGAGAAGAAGGATCCATATCCTATTCAAAATAAGAAAGATAAACAGATCTGCGTTAGTGTCACCTCGACTCTTACAAATGCAATGCATGGTATGGACTCAATCTAGGCCCAGAAACGCCTAAACCGTGCTCTGATACCACTAAATGTGACACCCCTTACCCGACTACAAGCAGAGCAGGAGCAAGTTATGCCACTCAGTGTGCCGAGCACTCTATTTTATCTAAATTCATTTTTATTCTTCCTTTTGAATATAACTTGTGAAATATAATTTATTTAAGCCATTTATCGAAATTATTATTTATTTGAGGTTCCGAAAATTTTAAAGAAAATCCGGCGGAGTACCGGCTAAAAATGGAGAAAACCGTTCTTCGGAACCTGTTAAAAACACTTCCAATAAACAAATTCATTCATTCTCAACTTCAATGTCATCACAAAACTCAATATCAAGATTTCAACAATTTTTCAGTTTCAGGTTTCAACAACCTTTTCTCATATACAAGCAATAAATACATGCTCAAATCTTGCATTCATAGTCATAACTTTCATTATTTACATAAACATCAAAATATATTACATGAGTTCAAATACATATGAGAAAATACAAATCTGCTACAAAATATCAAAATGACAAAATGACACCTAGTGCCCTACCGATGCACTGCAGGTAGTGAGGTGATACGGACACTGAGCAGAACTGTCAAATGGACTCACCTACCTGTGGTCTACTGGGCTCACGATCGGGATCTCCAGTACCTACGCGTGGCAAAAGCAACGCGCTAAGTAATAATGCTTAGTGGTGCAATAATATAATAGAAGAAAATATCAAGAATATAAATGTGTATACAATGTGTATGTTTTCTTTGTTTGATCTTGGTATATTCATTAATTCATTAACTTTGTTCACTTTTATTCATTTGGTTGCCCCAAGTAACCTACATTAGACGACTGGACTGGATAACGGGTAAACTGGCGCTGGGTACCTAGTACCTCGGGCCGTCACACCATCGGTCACATATGCATCTCCCGGTGTGCAACAGAACAGCTAACAAGCTGTAAATAATATCAGGCACAAGGCCAAGTCTCAATACAAAGTCAGAATGGCTAAAAGCCATGAAATCAGAATGGCATTTTTGCCATGTGCGATCGCTAATTGAACCCTATTGGCATGCCAAACTATCCAAACCAATCTTGTTAGGTATACTAGGGCATTTGAAACTCTTAAATTTGTCAACTTGTGAATTTCAACTTTTTTGGTGTCACTATTCATCATTGGTCAACAAAAATGTTGACTTTTAGAATAAAAATGTGTACATCAACTTTGGCACTCCCAACATACCACATTTGGTGTTTAAAACTTGTTGGCATTAAGTGTTTTTACCATTTCTAAACATTAAACCAAAGGAGCAGATTTTTCAGATTTTGTACCATAACTTCACTGTTCCATTGGATACTGTTACTGTTGGAATTTGAAGAAATGTAAAACATAAAAGTTGTTCCTTATTTTGTCTAGTTGAATTTCCTTTTTTGAATCACTCCATTTGGAGTTTTGTAGCTCCAGATATGGCTTAAAAACCCAAGCTGTCCGGATATGCAGTCTGCAGAAATTTACCATATCTACAGTGCATGAACAGTGACTTGAGTCACTTGGTTGAATGGGTTCTGGCCATAATTTGGGGTAGGTTCCTTCATGAAAGTTGTTTGTCTATGTCTTAACTTGTTGCTGTAACAATTTCAGACTAATTGACCAAATCTACAGTGACTTATGGCCAAATGAACAGTTACTGTTCATTTGGTCAATTCTGCAGAGGCAGTTTCAGGGTTCCGGATTGGGGCCAAGTTTTGGTCCTCTTGCTTTGGTCTTTTGGGCATGGTTTCTTCAGCAAAAATGTGCCATTATAAGCCTAATTTCATGTCCAATTGGCCAAACTTCAATTGGACTACCACTGCCCAAGTTATGGCAGTGCAAAGGGACTGAAATTTCAGTCCCTATGCTGCTGTCCATAGGGCAGCTTGCAACCTCAATTTGCAACCTCATTTTTCAGTCCATTTGTTAGTGAAATTACCTAAAATGGTCACTAATTGACCATTAAAATGTCCTCTAACAATTTCCTAAGCAAACCCTAATTTTTGTTCAAGTCTCTAAGTTCTCAAAATTCAATTTATACATTAACTTACAATTTCAACTTAAATCATGTCCTTAAACATAAATTGAGTGAGAGAGAGTATAAATTAGGCACTAACCTTGTTTGGGCAGATTTTTCCAAAGCCCTAAATCTCACTTTTCTTCCTTTCCTTGGCTGCCAAAAGACTATGCAAGGTACTAGAACAAATTTTAGTGAAAGGGTACTAGGGTTTTAGGGTGAAATGAAGGAGAAATTGAAGTTTTGGAGTGAACATCAATGGAGGGTGTTGAAGAGGGATTTCGGCTGCACTAAGGGGAGGAGGATGGCTGCTGGTTTCTTTGTTGAATTTGGTCTTCATTTGTCTTTTTAATTGTTAGTCAAAGGATGGCTTAAATGTGATTGGTCCACATTTTTAAATGATGTCATTTTTGCCTTATTTTTGCATTTTCTTTTCTTTTCTTTCACTACTCATTTCAATTTTCATTTCTAGTAATATTTCTTCATATTTGATGTCATATTAATTATTTACTCAACTGGGCAAGTCGGCCAAAAATCACCTCAGAAGGCGAAATGACCAAAATGCCCTCCGTTTGGCTTAACGGGTCAAAATTGGCTGTACCGATTGAGATATTTTTCTAGGTATTTTCTTGGCATTCTAATGCCATAGGAACCTCAATAACCCTTCTCTGGAGTCCCAAAAATTATTTTATAATTTTTCCCCCGGGTCTAGGGCTCCTCGTTGCGAGAACCGCAACCTCCCTCCGGTGACCCATCGCTTGGGCACCGGCTCGTTTGACTCAGTTGTATTTTATTTCTAAAATTTTTACTAAATTTTTCTTATTAATATTTAAGTTAATTAGGGTTCCTGACTTTAGTTTAAATATTTTTCCGGACGTTCTAGCTGTCCGGACCGACACCGGTCACCGGAACAGTAGAATGTACGGAGTGTACCGGGAGGGTGTTACAACTATTTACAACAATTTTTTATTATTTCAAAAATAATAGGTATACAATTTTTAATTTTATGCTAGTACCACATTTTGGGTTATAAACTTATTGGCATTTGTTACCAATTACAATTCAAGTCTTTCTAGAGGTAATTTCAAAATTTTAGTTTTTGTTACCAATGTTTATTGTTCTATTGGACCAATCTACAGTAAAATTTTGGATAAACTTTCTTCATCAAAGTTGTTCCTTAATGTCTCTACTTTAATTCCATTTTTGAATAACTCCATTTGGAGTTTTTTAGCTCAAGTTATGCCATTTTTACCATAATTGGCTGGATTAGTCTATGTCCAGAATTTCTGGGCAATTTTTGGTTCTAGTAGTTTTAATGAGCTAAATTTGGTTAGCAGTTTAATTAGGTTATAGTCAGAATTAGGGTTTCTATTCTTCATGAAAGTTGTTCTACTATGTCTAAGCTTTCCATCGGTTTAAGAATCAGGTCATTTGGACCTCTCTACACAAAGTTATAACCATTTGAACATGTACTATTCATTTAGTCAATTCTATCCAGAATCAGGATACCAATTCCGGATTCAAGAAAATTTTAGGTCAATTTGGGGTCATTTTTTTAGCAAGGTTTCTTCATAAAAAATGTGAAATTATGACTCTAGTTTCATCTCCAACTTTCCTCACACCAATTGGAGCAACACAACTCTACTTATGGCCATTTAAACTTGCTGAACTCATTGGTCCAGAATTCAGCAACTCAACATCTACAACTTATCCCAATTCCTTCTATTAATTCACAATTATAAGCACAATAAATGACCATAATTGAGCATCACAACATCAATTGGTCAATAATTCTCAAAAATCCCTAATTTCTTCCAAAATCCTAACCACTAAAAACCCTAATTCTCCAAATGCCACAATTCATGCAATTCAAGTATACTAATTACTTAATCATTTAAGCTTGAAGACATGTTTAATAGGATTAAAGCACAACAAAACCTCACTATACCATGGCTGGCCGAAAATTAAATTTAGGGTTCATGCAAATTTCTTTCATTTCTTCATTAATTTCCTCATATTTAACTTAAATCCAACCAATTATGCAAAAAAGAAAAGCTTGGAATCACTTACCTCTATGATGTCCTTCTCAGCCTTCCAATTCTCCAAGTTTCTTCTAATTTCTTATTTCCAAATCTTCTTTTCTAAGGCCAATTAGGAGTTTTCTATGGTTTGATGCTAAAGATTTTGGGAAGAAATCAAGATTTTAAAGCTTGAACTCACTTGTCAATGAAGGAATTTGGGTATAAATAGAGAGAGGGAATTTGGCTGGTTAGAAGGGAAGAAGAAAGTAATTTTTTTCTTTTTAATTTTTGTCTTTATATATTGTAATTATCCCTTAATTTTCATAAATTAAAATTATAGTTTTAATTAGATCATACTTGCATCATTGTGATGTCATAAAGCAATTAATTTAAAAAATTTTTCTTTTCTTTTTCCTTTCTTCCGTTCACTTCTTTATGTTATTAATTTTTTCATGATTTTAATTTCCTACATTTTAATGGACATTTAGGCCAAGAATCACCTCTAAGGGTGAATTGACCAAATTGCCCCTTACTGGGTCTGATCAATTTTTCTAATACCACTAAGTTACTTCCTAAACTTTGATTCAATTATTTGAACTTGTTCTCTATTCTTTTCTGTGGTTTTCACATTACCATTAGTTTCACAACTATCCTTAGGCCTGGGGTATTATAGAGTCCCACACGAAATTTGTAACGCCCTCACTGTAGATAGTCCGTACATTCTACTATTTTAATAACTAATATCTGTTTAGATAGCCAGAATGTCTGGAACTACACTTAAAATATAGTGAGGTGGCATAAATTGATGGAATAAATATTAAGAAAATATAAGAAAAATTAAGAGAAAATAAAGGAAATGGAATGTAACTAGGTTAAATGAGCCGAGGTTTCGGCGATGGGTGACCGTACCAGAAAGCGACTGTGAAGACAGTTGCCGACCCTAGACCTGCAAAAAACCCTAGGAAATAATTTATAGAACTTAATTAAAGGTTTACTGAGGTATAAATGATATTAAAAATATCAAAGAAAATTTATTAATCGGCACAGACCAAAAATAACCCAATAAGTATAACGAAGGGCATTTTGGTCATTTCACCTTTAGAGTGAATTTTAACCTAAATGTCAATTAAAATAAGAGAAATTAAAACACATAAAATAAATTAAAACTGTGAATTTATGTATAGAAATGAGAAAGAAAAGAAAAGAAAAAGAAATAGAATTAATTACTTAAGCATTACATCATGCTAACTTAAGCATGACTTCGCCATGATGTTAAAATGACATAATAAAAATTTAATGTAAATTAACCATAGGATAAGTACCAACACAAGAGACAAATTTGACCAAAAGAAATAATCTTCTTCTTCTTCTTCCTTTTTGCTGTCCACCAAAACCACCTTGCTTCCTCCATTTTTTCCCTTCTTTAGCTTAAATTTCCTCCCTTTCTCACCATAATTTTCAAAAGTTCACTTTACTAAAAATCATCCCCACACCATAAGGAAGACTTTGGATACAAAGAAGTGAAGGAATTTCGAGGTTTACACAAGTCAAGGAGTGATCAACAAGAGGTTAGTGCACTATAACCTCTCCTTCCACTTTTAGGTGTAGTAAGCATGTCAAATTAGGTTAGAATTTCATGAAATTGAAAGAAATTGCTAAGGGAATGAACACTCCTATTTTCAGCAGCCATAAAATTCCTTAGGGTTTGATGTTTTAATTGATGAAAATTTGTTGAATGATGATGTTTGATAAGTTGATATGATTTAGAAGTTGAATGAATAGAGTTTGCACAAATTGGATAAATGAAATTAGGGTTTGTGATCATGAATTGGGGATTTTGTGTAATTGCTGGAATTTGACTTTGTTGAGATGAATTGATGATATTTAGAAGTGTCATGAATGCCAATTTGCAGTTTGAGAGATTGGAGGAAATGAATTGGGAATGTATTTTCTATGCAGGTTGTGGGACTCATTGAGTCTAGTGTGGTTTTTGACCTATAACAGAATTTGTGTTGCTCCAATTGGTATGATGCCAATTGGAGATGAAACTAGGGCAAAAATTATCCATTTCTCATGAAGAAACCATGTCTAAATTCTGTCCATAAATTAACCTAATTACTGTTTGAATCTGGCTTACCAAATCCTGAACCCAAAAAAAATGACCAAATGAATAGTACATGTTCATTTGCCCATAACTCCCTCTAAAAAAGTGTAAATGACCTGATTTTTAAACCATTGAAAAGCTTAGAGATAGGAGTACAACTTCCATGGAGAACATAGAACTCAGAAATGCCTCTAACCAAACCAAATTGCTAGCACAAATTAGGTCACAAAACTATCAATAACCAAACTGCCCAGAATTTTCTGGACATAGGCCTATCTGACTAGTTTTGGAAAAAAGGCTATAACTTGGTCTACAAAAATCCAAATGCAATGAAACTAGTGGCAAAATTTTCATAAGACATAAATATACAATAATGGCATTTTTACCAAAATCCAGAAACTAAGGGAACTAGGTCAATTGGCTAGTTCAATTTAGTATGCAAATTCTAGAAATTGCCTAAGTGACCACTTGACCCCAGAACAGTCTTTTAGTCATATCTCCCACTAAGAAACTCCAATTGGGATGAGCCAAACTGTTATGGAAACCTAAGAAATAGGGATCCAACTTTGTTTTAGAAACTTCCTCAAATTGTGAATGTAAGAATCCTAAAAGTTGAGTCAAAGCCACCGACCTGAACTGGAACCTTGTTGGCATAGGGTATATGAGTCCAGGCCAGTTAATTGGCTATAAATAATTCTGCAAAACTTGAACAATTGTGATTCAAAATTTTGAGTGATCATAAGATACAGTGTAACAACTATTATGAAGAACATTAGACCTAAAAGTGGCTATAACATGTCCAATTAATTAGACAAAAATGGACTCAAGAATATGCCTAATTCTGGACTCAGAAAGAGACCAGGAACCAGTTGTGGTTAGTTGACCATAACTTGAGTTCTAAAACTCTAAATGACATGGTTAAAAAAGGAAAACAAATACAAGACATAAAGGGACAACTTCCATGAAGGAAGTGTAGCTAAACAGTGGCCATATCTTGGTCAATTTGCTAGGTAAATATATGACACCAAATCTAGACCTAAAGAAAGGTTCAGGAAATTGTTTAATACCTCATATGCAAATTACCTACTTGAATTACTAAATGCATAAATTACATGGAAATATATGTGGGACCTACTTCCCACTACAAAGGGACATAAATTTTATATAAAGTAATTAATAATATTAATTTGCCCAAAGTATACCTAGACTCATACATATAGCTTAGATACCACGTAGGGACTACCGATTGCAGTACTGCTCACATAATTGATCATTGATAGATAACAAATGTCTGAAATGGTATTTCTACTAGCTTTATGCCTGCTCATTAGCCATAGTGCCTGTTGCAATACCTCTCACCCGACTACAGTGTAGCAGAGCGAAGTGTGCTACATTCAGTGCCGGAGCATCCTATCTTGTCTTACTTTATTATTTTAATAATTTGATCTCATTATATTTTAATATCAATTAATTTTCTATGAAGAAACCAGCAGAGTTTCCGCTATTTTATTATCAGTTGACGCATTTTACTATTCACCTGCTTGAAATTTTCAATAATAATTTACAATAAAAATCATATTCATGCTCATCATATTCATCTCATATTCAATTCTTGTAATTCACATACTCATTTGTACAAATCTATTCATACTCAATTCATATGTAAACATTCTCAAATTACATAAGCAAAATTTTTAAATTTCCTTAATTTACATACTTTACAAAATAATTACATAATTTCATAATTTACATGATCTACAAATTAATTGCAGTTCCATAATCTATATTTCAACATATAATTCATAGTTTACATTACAAATAATAACTAATTATAATGTACAAAATATATAATATGATTTATATGGACCCTATCTACGTGCATTGCTGAGGAGGTGACAACCATTGACACTCTACAGATTTGGACTCCAAAAATTTCCAATCAAACGTCCATTGGGTTCTAGCTTCATTACCTGTGCGAAGGAAACAATTCCATTGCGCTAAGCATTGCTGCTTAGTAGTGCAATAATATGACAAGAAATAATATACAAATAAAGATAGAAACAAAATTCGGATAATTAAGATTTATTTATACTTCACATGCGGTTTCTAAAATTTAATATGTTTTATCCTAATTTAGTCTTTTTTGGAAGTGTTTATTTCGCCAATGTACAGTAATAATGTACAAAGAAAAATGATTTAAAAATAATAAATTTATGCTTATATTATTATGTAAGTCACAATTGCAATATTTATTTATGTTATAATTATCTTTGCTAATCTTTTAGCAATTTCTCAATACTTTCTAGGTTGTCTCAGATTATCTCATAATAAATAAATTTTAATATTGGTCCAATTCATTTCTATTCTTTCTAATAAATAACTATTCTAATATATTTTAGGTCATCTTACTCATTTATTTTATTTAATTTCTAATATTTTATTTGCTAATATTCTTAACTTATTTTAATAAATTTCACTGTTCAAGTAACCTATTACAGGTTGACTAAACTGGATAACGAGTCGTTGGCACTGGACACCATGGTGCCTCGGGCCGTCATACCATGGGACGCAGAACGTCAACACGCATGTAGTTAGTACGGCTAAAAAGCCATGATAACACATAATCGAGCATAAAAGCCATGAATACAGGCATAAAGCCACGAATACGGGCATAAAGCCATGAATACAGGCATAAATCCTTTCGCAGTACTGCTAAAATAATACCCTATTGGCATGCCAATTTATCCAATCTGACACACATGTCTAGGCAATACAATGGCACATAATATCATTAAATATTAATATATTGTGTTTTATGACTTTATTATTTCATAACAAATTTCATAATTTATACATTTATTATAATATTCATACATTACTTACATCATTCGTATTGATCACAATTCACAACAATGGTGTTCATGTACCATTGTACTCAAGACATTCTTCCTTTCTCTCATAAACAAAACTTGTCATACCTTAGCCCTCTGTAAGGCATAACATGATCCTGTAGAATACCTAATGAACTACCGAACTTCACCTACTGATAACTCATTAAGTACCATACAAGGGATTTTAAAACTATTTTCTTACTTTTTGGAAGTGGTGAGCACTTTAGTAGGAAATAAAAACATTTAATTGAAGTTTGAAAACTAGTTAATATTTTTGTCCCATTATATTTTTTCGTAAATTTTATAAAAATTTTGACAGAGTGCCATCTGTATTTGGGAAAAACAATTCTTCAAAACCTGTGAAAAACACTTCCAAATAATTAATTCAACCCCATTTGCAACCACCAAACTTAAAATCGAAAGCAATAGCAACACTTCAATTTAAAATCCAAATTTCAAATCAAGAACTAATATCTCAAAACATTTCATAAACTCATGCATATTGTATTTTAAATATTTAATTTACATTCATAAGTTAATTTACAGACGCAAAATCTCAAAAATAATATTATTATATATTGACTGTACAATTGCTCAATCTACCTCAATACATATGACACTAAACCATTTACATCAAAATAATTACAAAAGCATTAATAAATACCCGTACAAAAATTCTTTAACTGTGCTCCTCTCTGAATGTAGCAACTCACTCTGCTACTATGCCCTTTTCTCTATCTGCGACAGCAAAGAAAGCTATCGCTGAGTATATAAATACTCAGTGGTGCACAATAAATATAAAATGCAAAATATAAAACATTTGTCATTAATTCATAGTTCAAATATTTCACAATTTTTTTTTTCAAATCACATTTATAACAAATCACAATTTAAACATTTCATAAATTTCAAAACTTAATATAACACAAATTTGACCAAACAATTTAATAATCATAGTGTTGCCAATAAATAATACAACTTAGGCCATGACACAAAATTTCCAAATATGTCGTGTTGTACACCACGACAAGGCAAACTCGCCCCACTAATCAAAATCAATGAGGGAGGTAGCTACTTAGCTAATGAGTACTCATCCAAACTCACCCCTCAGACTGGGAAGCCAGAAAGAGAGGAAAGTGATCAAATATCAAACTCAACCCCACAAGTGGAGGAGGATCATATTAATATTGCCATGCCAAGTGTGAATAAAAAATAATTTAAATCAAGTTATTCAAACATTTCATACAATTCACAAATCATATTTCATTCCATACTTTTCATTTACAAAGTAGGCAACCCACTATTTTTCAAATAATATTTTCAAAGCCATAATAATCAAAATTATTCACAACATTTATTTCAAGAATTGTCAAGTAGAAAGAAAGAATTTTAAGTTTGTTGTTCACAAACATGACGTGAGTCGCTTCTAGGCCTTGACTCAGTTTATCATATCCTTTTCCAGGTCTTTTTCAGCTGAAACACGAAATTTATAGTGTTTTAGTATCTTATCTCATAATAATTTCAATAATTAATTTATATATGTTCAATTCTAGCTCTAATATGCTCAAACTTACATTCTTGAAAATTTTCATGTTGAGGTTACTATTTATGATACTATTCAAGTCAAAATATTGACTTTCTCTTGCTTAAAATGTATGGGAAATCCAACTATACTCACATACCACATTTTAGTTACCAAACTTATTAGTTTTGGTCATTTTCTCAAAACTTAAGTCTTTTAGGCAAACTTTCAAATTTTCAGTTTTAGTGACCTATTTTGCACTATTCCATTGGTCATGTTGCTGTTAGAATTTGGCCAAGTTTTCTTCATAGAAATTGTTTCTTATTGTCTTAACTTTATTTCACTTTTTGAATCACTCCATTTGGAGTTTTGTAGCTCAAGTTATATCCATTTGAACATGGCTGGCCGGATTGGCCTAACCCAGATTTTTGGGCACCAAAACTGGTTCTGGCAGTTTTAGGTCACTAACTTTGGGTAGCTAAATGACTTGGTTAAGCTCATAATTTGGGTTTATGTTCTTCATAAAAGTTTTAGGTCTATATCTCAGCTTTCTACTGGTAAAATTTCAGGTTATTTAGACCTTCCTAGCCCAAGTTATGGCCAAATGAACAAATACTATTTATTTGGTCATTTTTGTACAGGTTAGATTGCCTAATCCGGATTTGGTCAATTTGTTCACTATGCTATGGTCACTTTTGGGCATGATTCCTAAATAAAAAATGTGTCATTTTGTGTCTAGTTTCATTCCCAATTGGTCCCACACCAATTGGGTTAGTAAATTTTTAGTTTTGGTCCCTGAAAGGGACCTTGGTCCTGCTGCCTACATAATGGCCCTAAGTAATCTAAATTTCCATTCAATTCCAACACTTCCAACATACCACAATTGGTCACAAATGACCATTTTTCAGCTCAAACTAGGCCAAACACACCATTTGGCCAATTCTCCAATTTTTGTCTTCCAAAACCCTAGGTCCAAACCCTAACTCACTTGATTTGTTACATTTAATTAGTTCTAAGCATACAAGCACCATTTCTTAACTCATTCAAGCCCTCTAACATGTTTAATTCAATCAAACTCATGCATTCTCAACTCAAACCCTAGCTGGACTAAATTTCATATAGTCCTCCAAAGATGTTTTCATTTCATTTTAAATATATTTCTAGGTTAATTAAGATACAAACACAACATATAAACTAAGATTTTCAAATTCTATTACTTACCTTATGGAGCAAAATTTCTATCCTTCAATTTTCCTCACTTCCTTGGTTTTACTGACATCCAAGCTTCATATCAAGGTCCACTTGCAAGATTTACTTAAGGGGGTTAGGGAAATTTGTGGCTAAACTTAAGGTTTATGAGAGCTTGAGGTGAGCTCCTGTGGTGGAAATGAAAGAGGTGAGAGAGGGAAAGAGATGAGACGGCAACACAAAAAAAAGAAGACCCAAATTGTTTTTTTTTTCTTTTTATTTGTTTTTATGTGTATTTATCATCAAATTGACTTGGTCAAAATGGTAATTAAATGGAAAATTATTTATGTGATCATACATGATGTCATAAAGCATTTTATTTTTTGAATTTCTTTTCTTTTTCATTTTCTTCTTAGTATATTTTTAAGTCTTTAAAATTATTTTTGACTTGGTAAATATTGATGGGAAAAAATAAAATTATTTATGATGTCATAATAGTGATGTAAGCATGATGTAACTAAACTTTTTCTTTTTTTTCTTTTTCTTTTACATTTATTTTTCCACTAGTTCTTTAATTTAATTCTTAATCCTGAAATTTGTTTTCTCCGATTTTATTTGACAGTTAGGTCAGAAGTCAGCTCTAGGGGTGAATTGACAAATTGCCCCTCGCTGGTTTGATCCGATTTGCTAGTTATTTGATATTTCTTCCGGATCCCTAACCTAATTATTTGACCTGCTTAACAATTCTTTTTTGTGATTTTCTCTTTTCCACTGTGTTCGCAATAGTCCTAAGGACCGCGGTGTCACATTTTACGGTTCAAAATTTGAGTTTAAATTGACCTAGCAGTCATTCCCGAGAAGGTCATCCATCGCTGTGACTCTCGACTCATTTAACCTCTTATGTTCTATTTTTCTTATTTATACTTAACTATTTGACAATTACTAATTATTTGTTTTCAAGGCTTCTCTAGGTGTCTTAAACATAGTTCTAATCCTCTTAATTATCTGGACCAATACCGATTTCTAGAACAGTGTAATTTACCAGGCTATACAAATAGGGGTGTTACCCCCCTTAAAATAATTTTGTCCTCGAAATTGTGTCCACTATCTGTCCTCAAATAGTCATACATGTTGTTTTCTCATGTTTTTCTCATATTTCTGTGTAGTTTTATAATCGAAATAATGGTCCGTAGCACTTTAACCAATACTATTTACTCACAGATTGCTTACCTCGTGTGCCAAGTTTCTTATGAGCTTCTATCATAAGTTAGATTCAATTCATTTTAATTTTAGAAGTAAGTAAATCTGTGTGCTAATGGATCAATTTTTTCTAGGACTTTGTATGATTCTATGGGTGAGAACTTAGTTTTACTCTTTTCTTATCAAATCTCTTAATCATTTGATGTAACCTTCAGTTTAGTTTAGAATATTTTAGTCTTTTCTTGCTGTTGTTTTAGCAATTATTTTCCTTTATAGTCTTTTTTTTCTATTGATATTCTATAACTTATTTTGCACTAATGTGTAGTCATTAGTTTATTTTGTACTAAACTATAACCTTTCAATATTCTAACTTTAGAGTTTTAAATCCCAGGTTAGGATTTTCCAACTCCTTTCGAATAAGAAAACTTTATCTTATCATAACTATACCAAAACAGATATTGTTTGCAACTATTCTTATCCTTGTGTACTATTGGGTAGTACGTAGCTCTACACAATAAATCCCAAGTCAGTATTGTAATCTGCAGCTTATAATACAAACATCAAGAATATTACATAGTTACTACGATACATCCCAATAGATCAAACTTCTCTATATCTTATTTCTTTCAAATCCACTAATATCTTAAACCTATTTTGATTATGGTACCCACTGACATCTATCAGCAGTAATACCTTTACCCGCATCTAAGGTAGCTATATTACTATAACTTACTTTTGGGTTCTCTTGCCTTACCTAATTAGGCTTACTAATTAACTTTACAAATTCTTATGTGTTAGCAAATACTTTTCACTGACAGACTCTTCCAAAATTAATTTTAAAAAGACTAGTCACTAACATATCAATTTTTTTTTTTTACACATATACATATCTTAGTTAAGAATCGAGAAAATACCAGCAACCATGTCAGAAGTCTCATCCTCGTCCCTCTGTCGCATAGTGTATACTTTCATTGGAGTATCACCTTGTCCTGGTTGATTCACAGTACTCTGACTTCCAGGTGTACTACCCCTACCTCTGCCTCTACCTCTGCCTCTGCCTCTGCCTCTACCAACTACTGGTGAACTCTTCAGGGGTAGAAACTTGGGCTGATCCTTCTGAAGTGGTAAATGATCCATAACGGCGCAAACTTATGCAATCCTTAGCAAAATGACCAGTCCCTCCACAATTAAGACATGCTCTTATAGCTCTATAACATACTCCACTATGTGGTTTACCACAAGTTTCACAAAGTTGATCCGACAGCGTATTTCTGCATGTCTGTTGAGTTTGCTGATTAGATGGGGATGGTTTCTATCCAGAAGATCTACCTCTACCCGATTCGCGCGAGCTAAATCCTCCAAAATGTTTTCTTTTCCCAGAGCCACTCTCAGTAGCTTGGCTAGTAACCTTTTCAGTTTTCTCTTTCTTTTTTGTACTCTTTTTCATTGCCCATTCTAATTCTATCCTTTCCAATTCCAAGGCTTATGAAATTAATTCAGAAAAGTTCTGGTGTCGAAACCCTACCACTTACATTCTCAAGCTAAGCCTCAACCCAGCCTCAAACCTCTTACACCAGTCTCTGGGGGTGGTGACTAAGCTTCTGGCATAGTGGCTTAGTTGAGAGAAATCCCACTCATACTCTGCTACAATTTTGTCCCCTTGCTTGAGACTTAAAAACTCTTGCAACTTCATGTCTACATAAGTATCGGGGACCCACTTTTGTCGAAATTCCCTCAAAAAGTCTGGCCATGTGAGGACTGGTGGCTCTACCAGGCTGTGGGGGATGGTCTTCCACCACTCATATGCATGTAATATACATGCCCTTGCAGAAGTGATACTGAATATTCGAACTTCAACTCTTCTATACACTGCAGCTTTCTGAAAACCCGTTCCATTCTTTCTAACCACAATTCTGCCTCCAGTGGATCCATAGTGCCCTTAAACTCAGTGGCCCCTAATTTCATTAATTTTTCATATTGCCGAGCAGAGGGCTGTAGTTGTGCTGCAGGTGCTTGTATCTGAGCTTGAGGTAGCACATTTCCCGCCATTTGTTAGAAAAATGCAGCCATCTGCTGTGCAAACGGAGTAGGAAACTGCGGTGCTGGAGTAGAAGCTGGAGTGGCTGACCCACTCACATTTTAGAGTGCTGGGGCTTCTCCTCGGGCCTCAGCCTCGACAGATTGCTCAACAGAATGATCTCCCTCTTCCATTCCATTTTCTAGAAATTTTCTACTCTCTAATAATAAACACAAGGAGGTTGACCTCCGTTAGTGCATATTCATTATGTAAATATGTCATATGTATCAAACATTTGAGCAGTTGTATTTATCGACAAAATATTTCAAATTCACAGTTCAAAATTTATTTTAAAACCTTTGCTCTGATACCACTAAACATGTCACACCTTACCCCTTTATAAGGCATAACATGATCCTGTAGAATACCTAATGAACTACCGAACTTCACCTACCGATAACTCATTAAGTACCCTACAAGGGATTTTAAAACTATTTTCTTACTTTTTGAAAGTGGTGAGCATTTTAGTAGGAAATAAAAACATTTAATTGAAGTTTGAAAACTAGTTAAGATTTTTGTCCCATTTTATTTTTTCGCAAATTTTACAAAAATTTCGGCAGAGTGCCATCTGTATTTGGGAAAAACAATTCTTCAAAACCTGTGAAAAACACTTCCAAATAATTAATTCAACCCCATTTGCAACCACCAAACTTCAAATCAATAGCAATAGCAACACTTCAATTCAAAATCCAAATTTCAAATCAAGAATTGATATCTCAAAACATTTCATAAACTCATGCACATTGCATTTTAAATATTTAATTTACATTCATAAGTTAATTTACAGACGCAAAATCTCAAAAATAATATTATTATACATTGACTGTACAACTACTCAATCTACCTTAATACATATGACACTAAACCATTTACATCAAAATAATTACAAAGGTATTAACAAATACCCGTACAAAAATTCTTCAACTATGCTCCTCTCTGACTGTAGTAGCTCACTCTGATGCTATGTCCTTTTCTCTATCTGCAACAGCAAAGAAAGCTATCGCTGAGTATAAAAAAACTCAGTAGTGCACAATAAATATAAAATGCAAAATATAAAACATTTGTCATTAATTCATAGTTCAAATATTTCACAATTTTTTTTTTCAAATCACATTTATAACAAATCACAATTTAAACATTTCGCAAATTTCAAAACTTAATATAACACAAATTTGATCAAACAATTTAATAATCATAGTGCTGCCAATCAATAACACAACTTAAGCCATGACATAAAATTTCCAAACATGTCATGTAGTACACCACGACAAGGCAAACTCTCCCCACTAATCGAAATCAAAGAGGGAGGTGGCTAGCTAGCTAATGAGTACTCATCCAAACTCACTCCTCAGACTGGGAAGCCAGAGAGGGAGGAAAGTGATCAAATATCAAACTCAACCTCACAAGTGGAGGAGGAACATATTAATATTGCCATGCCAAGTGTGAATAAAAAACAATTTAAATCAAGTTATTCAAATATTTCATACAATTCGCAAATCATATTTCATTCCAAACTTTTCAATTACAAAGTAGGCAACCCACTATTTTTCAAATAATATTTTCAAAGCCATAATAATCAAAATTATTCACAATATTTATTTCAAGAATTGTCAAGTAGAAATAAAGAATTTTAAGTTTGTTGTGCACAAACTTGACGTAAGTCACCTCTGGCCTTGACTTAGTTTGTCCTATCCTTTTCCAGGTCTTTTTCAGCTGAAACACGAAATTTATAGTGTTTCAGTATCTTATCTCACAATAATTTCAATAATTAATTTATATATGTTCAATTCTAGCTCCAATATGCTCAAACTTAGATTCTTGAAAATTTTTATGATGAAGTTACTATTTATGGTACTATTTGAAGAAACGGAAGCGTGAAAAATAGAAGTTTATACCATTGAATTCAAAAATTTTCACCTAGGGTCACATGCATCATGCAAGATTTATTTTTATCTATTTGATTTCAATGATAAACAACATAATAAAACTCTTTTAATATGTTTTTTGGATCTGTATTTGCCATTTAAGATTTTAAAATTAATCAAATTAATTTTAGAACCCTAGATTAAATCAAGAACAAACACACTAATCTCTTGATGCACTGCAGTGTATTTGCACCTTTGAGATTCGTCTTCAGGACACCAAATGTTGTCCCTCTAGTTTGTCCACACCAAGAACACCTATGGTAGCCCTTGAACAGCTTCTAAAGCTTTTTCTATTAATTAGAAAATCAAGTTCTACCTTTTAAAATATTAAAGATGTAAACAGGACACTAGAAACAATTTCTGGTGTTCTTAATTCAAGAAATTGTTTGCTAATCTCTTGGATTGATTAGAGAAGAAGAAGAAGAGAAGAGAATGGCACTCCAAAGTAGAGGCACAAAGAGAGAGGCTGTTGCTTATGTTTTATTTTTTCTCATAACAACACTTATATAGCTAGGTTAACACATTAAACCATTGCCACATGTCACCCTTTGATTAGCTCTAGGTTTAAGTGACCCAATCTCATTGTGCCAAGTGTCAAACCTATATTTAATCTTAATTTTAATCATCTTACATGATTAAAAGACATTTGGCAAGCTCATGTGTAATGCCATGTGTCACCATCTCATGGTGCCACGTGTCACACTGTGAAATGACCAAAATGCCCCTGTGTCTTAATTTTGAGTTCTTAACCCAAAATAATTATTTCTCTTCTTCTAATTAATTTATATCAAATATAAATTAATTAATTAATCTCTATTAAATTTCTCATTAATTAAATTCATATTTAAACACTTTAAATATAAATTTAACTTATACTATACATCCAATAATCTAGATTTGGTTTCAAGTCATGCTAGGGACTTTGCAATCTAATTACAAACCAAACATATTTAATTAATCAATTAAAGAAACTCTTTAATTAATTAATTAAATCATATTTAATTAGGTGATAACTTGTGTATGTGTGTGACTTACTAGGCTCATCACTAATTGGCAATGAGATATGATATCAACTCTTAATATCATCAGAACTCTTTCTTACCATAAATGATTTCTCTAAATCATTTTATGCACCTCATAGACCATGGTTAACACCTAGCATAGCATGCCATGGCCACCCAATTAGTAATAAGGTTTACCTTAAATGAACCTATAATCATATGTTACCATGCACTGGAATCTCTCTGTTACAAAATTCCAAGTCAAGCTGGAGTCATGGTTTATGTCAAACTCCATTTGCTATGAATATTATGTTCTCTTTTAATTCCAGTTCTTGATTAAAAAGATTTTTCTCATCAGAAACTCTTTTCTGATTAAATCTATCTGTCTTGGCCAGGAACTTGAAACATCAAGAACAATTAAATGAATATAGGATTTTATCTCTATTTACTTAGAGGAACAGATTCCATCTTGATCAACACCTACCTTCACATATAACTAGTAGGAGCCAACAGATGCCCATATACCCATACACAGTACAAGTATGAAAGCAAAGATCAAACTCAAACTAACTATATACAAGACAATCTGTATCTCAGTCTAAAGATTATATGCACTGATATGATTTATGACAAAACATTGACAAGAGTAAACTCCATGTGCTTGTCATAAGTGTCACTGGTTCGGCCTACTTATCATTTATAAGTGCCTATCATGTTTGTCATATGGCATGAGACTCACCATTCCATCTTATTTATATCTCATATAAATAACTTGGTAACAAACATGAATACAATCTTTCTGGATAAGTCATGTCCTTATTATGAAGTATCCTTGATTGTGAACCTATTTATGATACTTTGTACTAGAAATACTGTCACTCATATTCTTAACAACTTAAGAATAGAATTTCTAACAAAATATTAATGGACCTTTTCTATTACACATAAATATCTTATGTAAACAGAAAAGTGGAAATGCCTTTTTATTAATAAAACATGTACAAGATACATACTAAATGATATGCTCTAGGGCATACTACTAACAATCTCTCACTAGCACTAGAGCCATTCATTACAATATCTTAGACCTATCTTCTCAAGATGTTGATCTAGTTGAGTCTGTGACATAGGCTTAGTGAATGGATTAGCTGGATTTTTAGTTAATGCTATTTTCTGTATGGCTACATCACCTCGCTCAACTATTTCTCTAATAATGTGGTAGCGCCTTTCTATGTGTTTGGATTTTTGGTGAGACCTTGGTTCCTTAGCCTGTATGACTACTCCATTGTTGTCACAGTGTAGTGGAACTGCTAACTTAATGGAAGGAACTACTGCAAGTGTTGTCACGAACTTCTTTATCCAAATAGCTTCCTTTACAGCATCTGATTCAGCAATATACTCAGCCACTGTAGTGGAATCTACAGTCGTGCTCTGTTTGGAACTCTTCCAACTGATTGCACCTCCATTACAAATGAACACATATCCAGAGGTAGACTTTCTATCATCGATATCTAATTGGAAATCAGAATCAGTATAACCATCCAATTGCAAGTCTCCACCTCCATAAATCAAGAATAAATCCTTAGTTCTTCTCAAGTACTTAAGGATATTCTTGACAGCTATCCAGTGTTCCAAACCTGGATTGGATTGATACCTAGTCAAACTAACAACATATGCGATATCCGGCCTAGTACACAACATTGCATACATTAAACTTTCAATAGCTAAAGCATATGGAATCCTGGCCATTTTATCTCTTTCTTCAGGTGTCTTTGGAGACATCTCTTTAGAAAGATGGATACCATGTCTCACTGGTAACAATCCTCTCTTGGAATCAAGCATGTTAAACCTCTTTAACACTTTTTCCAAGTATAGACTTTGGGATAAACTAATTATTCTTTTTGCTCTTTCTCTATAGATGCGAATCCCAAGAATATAGGTTGCCTCCCCTAAGTCATTCATAGAGAATGTATTTGACAATCATACCTTTACAGTTGTCAACATACCTGTGTCATTACCCATCAATAGTATGTCATCCATATATAAGACAAGGAAAGTGATAGCACTATCACTAACCTTCTTATATACACATGGCTCATCCTCATTTTTGATAAAACCAAAGGATTTAATGGCTTCATCAAAACGGATGTTCCAACTCCTCAAAGCTTGTTTCAACCCATAAATGGATTGCTTTAGCTTGCATACCTTAGAACCATATTGGGATTCAAAACCCCTAGGTTGTTCCATGAAAATGTTTTCTTCAATTTATCCATTGAGAAAAGCTGTTTTGACATCCATTTGCCAAATCTCATAATCATAGTATGCAGCTATTGCTAATAGAATCCTAATTGATTTAAGCATGACAACAGGTGAGAAAAGTCTCCTCATAGTCGATTTCTTGCCTTTATCGAAACCCTTTCGCTACTAGCCTTGCTTTATAGGTCTCTACCTTTCCATCAGAACCAATTTTCTTCTAGAAAACCCATTTGTTCCCTATAGGTACAATACCTTCAGGTGGGTCAACAAGATCCCAAACTTGATTCTTATACATGGAATCAATCTCGGATTTCATAGCATCAATGCATTTTGAAGAGTCTATATCTGATGTAGCTTCTTCATAGGTAAGTGGATCATCTCTATGATCTAATTCTTCATGAGTAGACAACTCTTGTTCTTCTTCATGAAGGAAACCATATCTCACTGATGGGTGAGATACCCTCGTTGTTCTACGAGGAACAGCAGTAGATGTTTCATCAATGGGTGTAGGTTGACTAGATGGATCTATATCCATCTGACCTGTTGATTAGTCAGAATTCTCCAATTCCAACTCTATTTATCTTCCTTTGCCTCCTTCTTGAATAAACTGTTGTTCAAGAAATGTGGCATCTCTACTTATCACAACCTTTTGTGAAGTAGGCAAATAAAACTAATATCCAAAACTATCTTTTGGATATCCAACAAATCGACTCTATTCTGATCTGGTCTCCAATTTATCGTTGTTGACTTTTGATATAAGTCGACAACCCCAAATCTTAACATGCTTACGACTTGGTTATCTTCCATGCCATATCACCTAAGGGGTGGAAGCAACTAATTTTGATGGAATCCTATTCTGGAATATACAAAGCTGATTCTAATGCAAATCCCCAAAAGGAGATTGGCATATCAGGATAGCTCATCATACTACGTACCATATCCAATAGGGTACGATTTCTACTTTCAGAGACACCATTTAGCTGTGGCGTTCCTGGAGGAGTCAGTTGGGAAATAAAGCCGTGCTCTCTCAAGTATTCATCAAATTCAGTACTCAAATATTCACCTCCACGATCTAATCGAAGAGCTTTAATACTCTTTCCTGTTTGATTTTCTACTTTATATTTAAATTCTTTGAACTTTTCAAAGGATTCATGTTTGTATTTCATCAAATACAAATACCCAAACCTTGATTTATCATAAGTAAAGGTAATAAAATAATGAAAGCCCCCTCTAGCCATTTCTTTAAATGGACCACATACATCACTATGTATTAGGTCCAAAATATTTTCAGCTCTTAGCCCTTATCCAACAAAGGGTGATCTAGTCATTTTGCCCTGAAGGCAAGATTCACAAGTTGGAGTAGGCTCAGAGCCCAATGAGGATAAAATCCCCATTTTTTCCAATTTTGCAATCCTATCTTCTGCAACATGACATAACCTTAAGTGCCAAATATATTTTGAACTTGAGTTGTTTTTCACCATGGCATTGCATTCATTTAGATCACTTGCATTCATTTTGTGTTTGTCATTATTATCCAAATAATAAAGACCATTATTCATATAACCCGAACCAACATATTTATTTCCAAAATAAATATTGCAAACATCATCTGTGAACCGAAATTCATAGCCATTTCTAGTTAAACTAGATATAGAAATGATGTTCTTAAAAGCATCAGGTACGTATAAAATATTATCCAAACACAAAACATATCCAAACATATAAAAAGATTTAGATCCTATGGCTAAAGCTTCAACAGTTGAGCCATTGCCAATCCGTACTCTAACCTCTTGAGAACGCAAGCTGCTACTATTAGCTAGTTCCTGCATATCATTAGAAATGTGAGAATTGGCACCAGTATCTAAAACCCAAACTGTAGATGAACTATGAGTATCATCAGAATCTAAATAATAAAATATAGACATACCTTCCGAAGGTTTATCCTTCTTGTCCTTCAAAGAAGTAAGATACTCTGGGCAGTTCCTTTCCAGTGCCCATCCTTCTAGCAGTGGAAACACTTTCCTTTACCTCCATCAGCTTTAGTCTTCCCTTTCTTTTTAGCTATTTTCTTAGAAGGACCAAGAATCTGAGGTTTCTTTTTCTTATTGGCCTTCTTCTTGTTGGACTTTCTAGTAGAAAAAGATGCAATCAAAGCTACCTCTTTTCCTTTATTGCCCGGCATATTCTTTTAGGCAACAACTAGCATGTTGAGTAAACCAGCTAAGGTAAATTCCTGTTTAGTCATATGGAAATTTGTCACAAAATTCCGAAAAGACTCAGGAAGGGACTGAAGGATCAAATCCGTCTATAGTTGGAAATCCATGTTGAAGTCAAGATGTTCCAACTGCTCAATCAGCCGAATCATCTTGTGGACATGATCCCCAACATTCTGTCCTTCAGACATCCTTATGCGGAACGGCTGCCTAGATATCTCATACCTAGCGTTCCTGCTATGCTCACCATACAACTCTTGTAGGTGAAGGAGGATCTCACTCGCACTCTGCATGTTCTCATGCTGCTTCTATAACTCATTACTGATGGAAGCAAGCATGTAACACTTAGCTCTCATATCATGCTCCTTCCATTTGTCTAAAGTTTCATGTTCCTCTTGAGTGGCCTCTGGAGGTAAGGGACCAGGAACATTTGAATCTAGAACATATCCTATATGTTCAAGGTTCAGGACAAGTTTCAAATTTCTTAGCCAATCAGAGAGATTAGGTCCTGTCAACCTATTGCGATCAAGTAAGCTTGCAAGGATATTGGATGGCGGTGGTTGTTCTATGCTCATTATTATCAGAAAATCAACTGCAGAAAATAACCAGATTAATTAGTAAATGTATCATGTAATTAACCAAAATGATTATGGTCTTTTAATCAAATTGGTCCTCCCACTAACTTAGCGAATCCTATACTTCCAAAGTAGAAAACGGAAATCCTAGTTGGATGGATTTCTAGTGGGTGATTGAATTTTTATAATTCTATTGATCATCCTCAGGTACATCCGTTATTGGAATTACAATAAACTATAAGTGAGCAACTCCTTGCCCATCATATCTCATGTGAGGGTCAATCCTTTACCTAGCCCCTAATGCTCAAAATCTCAGGTACATCCATTATTGACTTATCTTGCATTAGTTAAGTTGATCCCATTGAGTCAGTAATTATGCAAATAATTTTAATGTCCTTAGGTACATCCAATATTGGGCACCAAACCATTTATATATTAACAACATCTCATGCTTAACAATTATTCTTAAGAAAATCTCTTAAATTAATTGCATCTTATGTAACTATTTAAAATTTCTTAAAATAATTGCCCCAATGGAGGGCCTATGTTATAATTACTTTAATTATAGCATTTTCAACTTAATCATTTGTTTGGAAGATTTTATGGTCATCCTAATTACTATTAAGGTCTCACTTTGCACATTATCCATTTAGCATGCATATATTATATGATTGCATACATTCTGTGACACCCCTTACTCGTCTACAGTGTAGCCGAGCAAGTTATGCCACTCAGTGTGCCAGAGCACCAATTTATATTTCTAATTACAATTTATCCCTTTTAATTTATTTATTTACAATTTTTTTTTATAAATCTAAATTTTTCCACAAATTTTATAGAAAATCCGGCAGAGTGCCAGCTGTAAATTGGAAAAACAGTTCTTCTGAACCTGTTTAAAAACACTTCCAATATAATTTCCAAATCCAAACTCTATTATACACATTCAAGTCAATCTCAACAACTCAATCTGAATCACAACACTATTTCCAGAAACTTTTCTTTTCACTTCATTACTGGAAGCACATTCACAAAGACTTCTCAACATAATATACAGAAAATTTCAATAATATGAAATTCATATATTTACATCATCAATAATTTCAAGAGTTTATAATTACAGTCCCACAACTAATACAAAATACAAAATGCATAATGCTACCCCACAATCCTGATGTCCTACCATATGCACGGCAGGTGTAAGGTGACTTGGGACTCCGGATGCAAATCTGAAGGCTCACTCGGTCTGATGTCTGCTGGGCTCACCAGCTAGGTCTCCAGTACCTGCGTGTGGCAAAAGCGACGCGCTAAGCAATTCTGCTTAGTGGTGATAATATAAAATAAAATAAAATAAAATAAAATAAAACGAATATGCAGAATGTGTGTTTACATTTTTGGTAGGCTTAACTTTTGATATTATTTGCATTATTATTTGATTAAAATTTGGTAAGGTTTATTATCACTGCCCGAGTAACCCATACTAATTGACTGGACTGGATAAATGGGTAAACTGGCACTGGGTACTAAGTACCTCGGACCATCACACCATAGGTCACATTGTGTCTCCCGGTGTAATGACTAATAAGTCAGAATAATTATTGGGGTTAAAACCCAAGTGTAATAATTCAAATAACATAGCCAAAGGCTATTATGTCACAGAATGGCATGGGAAGCCATGAAACACAGAATGGCATGAAGCCATATGCAGTACTGCTAACAGAACCCTATTGGTATGCCAAGCTATCCAAACCAATCTTGTTAGGTATACTAGGGCATTTCACACTTTTAAGTTTCACAATTTTTGGAATTTAAGTTTTAGTGTTACTATTCCATTCATTGGTCAACAAAAATGTTGACTTTTGCATAAGAAATAGGTACATTGGTTTTAATATCATCAACATACCCCATTTTGCATTCAAAATTTGTTGGTATTGGTTGCCAATACCATTTCTAAGCTTAATGTTAGTTGGATAGAATTTTCACTTTTTATGCCTTGTATTTACTATTTCATTGTTCAATTTTGCAGTGGGAATTTGGCAAAATGATCAACATGAAAGTTGTTCCTTATTTTGTCTAGTTGCATTTCCTTTTTTGAATCACTTCATTTGGAGTTTTGTAGCTCAAGTTATTATCCAAAAACCTCAACTGGCCGGATTGAAATTCTATCCAGAATTTCTGGACTGACCATATCTACAGTGTGATGAATAGTGAATGAAACTCACCTTTTGAATATGTTCTGGTCATAATTTGGGTTAGGTTTTTTCATGAAAGTTGTTGGTCTATATCTCAGCTTGTTTCTGGTAAAATTTCAGGTCAATTGGACCTTTCTACACTGATTTATGGCCAAATGACCAAATACTGTTCATTTGGTCATTTTGCCCAGGCAGACTGTAGGTCACCCGGATTAGGGTAAGCTTTTGGTCCACTTGGTTTGGTTTTATGGGCATGGTTTCTTCACCAAAGTTGTGCCATTATGTGTCTAGTTTCAGGTCCAATTAGTCTTGCACCAATTGAATGTCTACAATTCAAGTTATGGCTGCCCAAACCTACTGGACTCATGTCCAATTCTGCAGGTCACCATGGGCAGCCACACCAAACCCAAACTCCACCACTCAACACACTTCATTTTTTATTTAAATAGAACCAAATGGTCACTAATTGATCATTAAAACCTATTTTCATCATCACATGGTCAAAGTCCCATTTCTCCACTCCAAACCCTAACCCAAACATTACCACGCATGCATTTTCACTTCATTTCATCAATCCACTTAGTAGATACATATTATGGGCAGCCATAACAACCTTTTAACTTCATTTAACTCAACACAATCAAACCCTAACCATGGCTGCCGAAAATGAGGGATGGCATACAAGTGGTATTTAGCAATTTTCCTTTGTAATTCTTACTCATACATAGTCCTTAAACATGTATTCAAAGTAAAAATTAAGGTTAAGTCACTAACCTCTAAGGAGTGAGCTTTCCAACTTGCTAAAGTTCTTCCTTTCCTTTTCTTTTTGCTCCCAAAAGACTCACCAAGATGATAGAATAATTTTTTGTATTGGGAAATTTAAGTTTTAATGGATGGAAACCCAAGAAATCAAGCTTGGTAAAGCTTGGTTATGGAGGGCTATGGTGAAGGTGTGTGTGATGGCAAAGAGAGAAAGAAGAAGAGAGGTTCTGATTTTTTTTTCCTTTTCCAGCCCATTTTATCTCTTTTAAATAGAGTTATGCCATGTGTCAATGTTAGATTGGGTGGGAGAACTTTGATGACATCATTATGATGTCGTAATGCTATTTTCTTTCATTTCTTCTCCATTTCTTGTCTAATTAATTTCAATTAAATTTTTAATAACATTTAGTTATATTTTATGTTATATAAATTATTTATTTAACTGGAAAAATTGGCCAAAAATTATCTCTGAAGACGAAATGACTAAAATGCCCTCCTTTTCGCTTAACGAGCCAAAATTGTCTGTACCAATTGAAAATTTTTTTTAAGTATTTTCTTGGCATTCTAATGCCATAAGAACCTCAATAACCCTTCTCTAGAGTCCCAATAATTATTTTATAATTTTTTCCCCTGGTCTAGGGCTCCTAGTTGCGAGAATCGCAACTTCTCACTAGGTTGCCCATGCTAGGGCACCGGCTCATTTAACTTGGTTGTATTTTATTTCTAAAATTTTTCCTAAATTTTTCTTATTAATATTTGAGTTGTTTATGGTTCCTTACTTTAGTTTAAATATTTTTTCGGACATTCTAGCTATCCGGACCGACACTGATCACTGAAACAGTAGACTGTACGGACTAGCTAAAGTGAGGATGTTACACATTCCCATACATCTCATGCATTCATGGATAAACAGTAAATATGGTATGATCATGGACTTTCTAAGGGATTCAATTCTGAGCCACCAAGAATTGAATCAGGGCATTCCTAGGTGCATTTCATTCATTCATTTTACAAGAGTTGCTGAAGGAGTATATAATCAACACTTGATCTTGAATTCCTCCCACTGGTCCCACCAATGCTCTTGACCTCCTTGAACTTCTTGCAATCCAATATTATATAGTAATCATTGGCATACCAAAGCGAATTTACAAGAACTTAAATAAATGAAATTACAACCAAAAAATTATTACAAACTTAATAATACATGCCCAAAATAAATTAAAATAAATTAATTAATTTACAATCCCAAAGAAACATAAAAGAAATAAATCCAATCACATTGGTCTTTTATAGTCCATGATCATCCATCATGCATATCACTATTTAACAATTAAATAAAACATACATACTTAAATTAAATTGAATATCTCATATTCAACTTAAAAATCCAGATTTGAATATGATTCAAATAAATTTAAAAATTCAGATTTGAATCTCATTCTAACAAATTTAAAAATTCAGATTTGAATCATATCCAAACAACCTTAAAAATTCAGATTTGAATCACATTCAAACAATTCTTAAAAAATCAAATTTGAATCACATTCAAACATTTCTTAAAAAATCAGATTTGAATCACATTCAAACATTTTTTAAAAAATCAGATTTGAATATTATTCAATCAACTTTAAAAATTTAGATTTGAATATGATTCAAACAACTTTTAAAATTCATATTTGAATCACATTCAAATAATTTTTAAAATTTTGATTTGAATCATAATTTAATTGTGTGATTAAAACTACTAATTACACACTTTAATTAGTCAAAGAATAGGCCTTAGATCATACAACAATTGCAGAATTAAAAGCCAAGCCTTGAACCACCCATGTAAGCCAAACCATGCGCACCATTGATGGTGTTTTTCAAGCATGCCGCCACACCTCCATTGCAACTAGTAATGGATAAATCATCTCATGATCAAAACACACAATTAAATCATATAATCAACAATATAAATGGCAAATATAGTGGCTTTGATACCAATTGAAGGAACGGAAGCGCGAAAAATAGAAGTTTATACCATTGAATTCAAAAATTTTCACCTAGGGTCACATGCATCATGCATGATTTATTTTTATCTATTTGATTTCAATGATAAACAACATATTAAAACTCTTTTAATTTGTTTTTTGGATCTGTATTTGCCATTTAAGATTTTAAAATTAATCAGATTAATTTTAGAACTCTACATTAAATCAAGAACAAACACAATATCCTCTTGATGCATTGCAGTGTATTTGCGCCTTTGAGATTCGTCTTCAGAACACCAAATATTGTCCCTCTAGTTTGTCCACACCAAGAACACCTATGGCAGCCCTTGAACAGCTTCTAAAGCTTTTTCTATTAATTAGAAAATCAAGTTCTGCCTTTTAAAAGATTAAAGATGTAAACAGGACACTAGAAACAATTTCTGGTGTTCTTAATTCAAGAGATTGTTTGCTAATCTCTTGGATTGATTAGAGAAGAAGAAGAAGAGAAGAGAATGGCACTCCAAAGTGGCGGCACAAAGAGAGAGGCTGCTGCTTATGTTTTATTTTTTTCTCATAACAACACTTATATAGTTAGGTTAACACATTAAACCATTGCCACATGTCACCCTTTGATTAGCTCTAAGTTTAAGTGACACAATCACATTGTGCCAAGTGTCAAACCTATATTTAATATTAATTTTAATCATCTTACATGATTAAAAGACATTTGACAAGCTTATGTATAATGCCACGTGTCACCATCTCATGGTGCCACGTATCACACTGTGAAATGACCAAAATGCCCTTGTGTCTTAATTTTGAGTTCTTAACCCAAAATAATTATTTCTCTTCTTCTAATTAATTTATATCAAATATAAATTAATTAATTAATCTCTATTAATTAATTTCTCATTAATTAAATTCATATTTAAACGCTTTAAATATAAATTTAACTTATATATACATCAAATAATCTAGATTTGGTTTCAAGTCATGCTAGGGACTTTGCAATCTAATTGCAAACTAAACCTATTTAATTAATCAATTAAACTCTTTAATTAATTAATTAAATCATATTTAATTAGGTGATAACTTGTGTATGTGTGTGACTTACTAAGCTCATCACTAATTGGCAATGAGATATGATATCAACTCTTAATATCATCAGAACTCTTTCTTACCATAAATGATTTCTCTAAATCATTTTATGCACCTCATAGATCATGGTTAACACCTAGCATAGCATGCCATGGCCACCCAATTAGTAATAAGGTTTACCTTAAATGAACCTATAATCATATGTTACCTTGCACTAGAATCTCTCTGTTACAAAATCCCAAGTTAAGTTGGAGTCATAGTTTATGTCAAACTCCATTTGCTATGAATATTATGTTCTCTTTTAATTCCAGTTCTTGATTAAAAAGATTTTTCTCATTAGAAACTCTTTTCTAATTAAATCTATCTGTCCTGGCCAGGAACTTGAAACATCAAGAACAATTAAATGAACATAGGATTTTATCTCTATTTACTTAGAGGAACAGATTCCATCTTGATCAACACCTACCTTCATATATAACTAGTAGGAGCCAACACATGCCCATATACCCATACACAGTACAAGTATGAAAGTAGTATCAAACTCAAACTACCTATATAAAAGATAACTGTGCTATCTTTGGTCTAAAGATTATATGCACTGATATGATTTATGACAAAACATTGACAAGAGTAAACTCTATGTGCTTGTCATTAGTGTCACTAGTTCGGCCTATTTATCATTTATAAGTGCCTATCATGTTTGTCATATGGCATAAGACTCACCATTCCATCTTATTTATATCTCATATAAATAACTTGGAAACAAATATGAATACAATCTTTTTGGATAAGTTATGTCCTTATTATGAAGTATCCTCGATTGTGAACCTATTTATGATACTTTGTACTAGAAATACTGTCACTCATATTCTTAACAACTTAAGAATAGAATTTCTAACAAAATATCAATGGACCTTTTCTATTACACATAAATATCTTATGTAAATGGAAAAGTGGAAATGCCTTTTTGTTAATAAAACATGTACAAGATACATACTAAATAATATGCTCTAGGGCATACTACTAATACTATTCAAGTCAAAATATTGACTTTCTTATGCTTAAAAGATATGGGAAATCTAATTATACCCACATACCACATTTTGGTTACTTAACTTGTTGGTTTTTGTCATTTTCTCCAATCTTACGTCTTTTAGGTAAAATTTCAAATTTTCAGTTTTGGTGACCTATTTTGCATTGTTCCATTGGTCATGTTGTTGTTAGAATTTGGCCAAGGTTTTTTCATAGAAATTGTTCCTTATTTTCTTAACTTTATTTCCCTTTTTGAATCACTACATTTAGAGTTTTGTAGTTCAAGTTATAGCCATTTGAACATGGCTGGCCAGATTGGCGTAACCCAGATTTCTAGGCACCAAAACTGGTTCTGGCAGTTTTAGGTCACTAAATTTGGGTGGCTAAATGACTTAGTTAAGGGCATAATTGGTTTGTGCTCTTCATAAAAGTTTTAGTATCTCAGCTTTCTACTGGTAAAATTTTAGGTCATTTAGACTTGACTAACCTAAGTTATGGCCATACTGTTCATTTGGTAATTTTTGTACAAGTCAGATTGCCTAATCTGGATTTGGTCAATTTGTTCACTATGCTACGGTCACTTTTTGGGCGTGATTCCTAAATGAAAAATGTGTCATTTTGTGTCTAGTTTCATTCCCAATTGGTCTCACACCAATTGGATTAGTAAATTTTCAGTTTTGGTCCCTGAAAGAGACCTTGGTCCTACTGCCTGCATAATGGCTCTAAGCAATCCGAATTTCCATTCAATTCCAACACTTCCAACTTACTACAATTGGTCACAAATGACCATTTTCCAGCTTAAACTAGGCTAAACACACCATTTGACTAATTCTCTAATTGTTGTCTTTCAAAACCCTAGGTCCAAACCCTAACTCACTTGATTTGTTACATTTAATTAGTTCCAAGCATACAAGCACCATTTCTCAACTCATTCAAGCTCTCTAACATGTTTAATTCAATCAAACTCAAGCATTCTCAACTCAAACCCTAGCTGGCCTAAATTTCATATAGTCCTCCAAAGATGTTTTCATTTCATTTTAAATATATTTCTAGGTTAATTAAGATGCAAACACAACATATATACTAAGATTTTCAAATTCCATTACTTACCTTATGGAGCAGAATTTCTATCCTTCAATTTTCCTCACTTCCTTGGTTTTAATGACATCCAAGCTTCATATCAAGGTCCACTTGCAAGATTTACTTAAGGGGGTTAGGGAAATTTGTGGCTAAACTTAAGGTTTATGAGAGCTTGAGGTGAGTTCCCATGGTGGAAATGAAAGAGGTGATAGAGGGAAAGAGATGAGACGGCAACACAAAAAAAATAAGACCCAAATTGTTTTTTTTTTTCTTTTTATTTGTTTTTATGTGTATTTATCATCAAATTGACTTGGTCAAAATGGTAATTAAATGGAAAATTATTTATGTGATCATACATGATGTCATAAAGCATTTTATTTTTTGAATTTCTTTTCTTTTTCATTTTCTTTTTAGTATATTTTTAAGTCTTTAAAATTGTTTTTGACTTGGTAAATATGGATGGGCAAAAATAAAATTATTTATGATGTCATAATAGTGATGTAAGCATGATGTAACTAAACTTTTTCTTTTTTTTTCTTTTTCTTTTATATTTATTTTCCACTAGTTCTTTAATTTAATTCTTAATCCTGAAATTTTCTTTTCTCCAATTTTATTTGACAGTTAGGTCAGGAGTCAGCTCTAGGAGTGAATTGACCAAATTGCCCCTCGCTGGTTCGATTTGATTTGCTAGTTATTTGATATTTCTTCCGGATCCCTGACCTAATTATTTGACCTGCTTAACAATTCTTTTTCGTAATTTTCTCTTTTCCATTGTGTTCGCAATAGTCCTAAGTACCGCGGCGTCACATTTTTGGTTCGAAATTTGAGTTTAAACGACTTTGCAGTCGTTCCTGATAAGGTCACCCATCGCTGTGACTCTCGGCTCATTTAACCTCTTATGTTCTATTTTTCTTATTTATACTTAACTATTTGGCAATTACTAATTATTTGTTTTCAAGGCTTCTCTAGGTGTCTTAAACATAGTTCTAATCCTCTTAATTGTCCGGATCGATACTGGTTTCCAAAACAGTATAATTTACCAGGCTATGCAAATAGGGGTGTTACAAAATTAATGTTTCATTCATATTTTCATGTGATTCATTTATTCATTACAATATTTATATGAATTCATAACTCATACAAGGTGTTATTATCTTATTAGTAATGGAAACATAAGTCCTAATGTAAACCTCATCCCATTTATACTCAACAATCCATCTAGGTAAATTTTATTTCATATTCAAATGGTATTATTTATGTTTTACTAGACCTACTAGAAATGGGAATACAAATCTTCACTATATACTCTCATAACTTAAATGTTCATTAAGTCATTTAGGTGCATTACTATTTCTATTCCAAGTAATCCATGAAAATTTCATGGATTCCAAATTTCATACCTTAATTTCCTCTACCAATTTAGTTCTTACACTTTGTGTCTTTGTATTACTATTCACATTACTATTCACTCAAATTGTTGACTTTTTAATACAAAATAAATTTATTGAACCTAAGTTCTCCATGATATCACATTTTGCATTTTTTTTTGTTGGTATTGATTTCCAATACCATTCCAAAGCTTATCTTATGTTATTCAAAATTTTTAGATTTCATACCCTAGGTTTACTGTTCCATTGGTCATTTGTACAGTAGGAATTTGATAAAATTGTCTTCATGAAAGTTGTTTCTTATTGCGTCTAGTTACATTTCTTTTTTTAAATCACTCCATTTGGAGTTTTGTAGCTCAAGTTATGGTCATTTTATCATAACTGATCGGATTGACCTGTACCCAGAATTTCTGGGCAATTTGGTTCTACCAGATTTGGTAACCTAAGTTTGGTTGGCAATTTGACTAGGTTATGGTCAGAATTTGAATTTGTGTTCTTCATACAAGTTGTAGGGATATGTCTCAGCTTTCTGCTGGTAAAATTTCAGATCAATTAAACTTTTCTGCACTAAGTTATGACTATTTGAACAAACACTGTTCATTTGGTCATTTTCCAAGGATAGCATGTTGGTCTTCCAGATTAGGGTAATTTTTAGGTCAACTTGGTTTGATTTTCTAGGCAGGTTTTCTTTACCAAAGTTGTGCCATTATGTGTCTAGTTTCATGTCCAATTGGCTTTGTACCAATTAAACCTATACAACTCCAGTTATAGCTGCCCAAACCTACTGGACTCACAACCAGTCCTGCAGGTCACTAAGGGCATCATGCCTAAGCTCAACTCCAACATCTTTAGTCACTTCAATTCCTCCTCACACCCATTCAAATGGTCACTAATTGACCATTACAAGGTTAATATACCATTTCATGAGCAAACCCTAATTTTTTTCACAAACCCTAATTTCCAAAGTGTCCATTTTATGCTATCCATGCCATCTAACACATCCAACACACATAATTCAACATCTAACTCAAGTTTTCTCATCACAAACCACTTGTAAACAATTCAATTCATACAAATCAACAAATCTCATCCTTATCCCATGGCTACCAATTCTAGTACATACTTCAATATAATTGTTTTGTTTAATTCTATAACAAATTCTCATTTAATTTGTCTTCCTAACAAAGATTAAAAAGATAGGGAAGTAAGTATAGGCACTAACCCTTTTTTAGTAGAATTTTCCCAAGCAATTCCTTCACTTTCTTGGCTTTTCTTGGCAGCCAAACACTTTCCCAGGAGGTAAAATAAAGTTTTTGTAAAGGAGGGTAGGGGTTTTATGGTGAAAAGGTGAGGTTTGGCAAGAGAGAGAGAGAGGAAAGCTCTTCAATGCTGAAGAGAAAAGTGGCTACCGAGAACAAGAAGAAGAAGAACAGAATTTGTGTTTAATTTTTATCTTATTTTATGTATATTTATCTTCTTTTAAAGTGCTTGTTGAAATTTGATTGGTGAAGGGCATTTTAATGACATCATAGTGATGTCATAAGTCCCATTTAATTCATTTTCTTTTTATTTTCTTTTCTACTCATTTTCAATTTAATTTTTAGAAATATTTATTCACATTTTATGTCATAATAATTATTTACTTAACTGGACAAGTCGGCCAAAAATCATCTCTGAAGACGAAATGACCAAAATGCCCTCCATTTGGCTTATTGAGCCAAAATCTTCTGTACCAATCGAAAAATTTTTCTAAACCTTTTCTTGGCATTCTAATGCTATAGAAACCTCAATGACTCTTCTCTGGAGTCCCAATAATTATTTCATGAATTTTCTCCCGAGTTCAGGGCTCCTAGTTGCGAAGACCGCAACTTCCCACTGGATTACCCATCACTAGGGCACCGGCTCATTTAACTTGGTAGTATTTTATTTCAAAATTTTTTCCTAAATTTTTCTTATCATTATTTGAGTTATTTATGATTCCTCACTTTAGTATAAATATTTTTCTAGACGTTTTAGCTGTCTATACTGACACAAGCCACCGGAACAGTAGAATGTATGGAATTGCTACAGTGAGGGTGTTACACCTGTTATCATTTCTGGCTTTATGCCTGCCTGCTGGCCTTGTGCCTGACATGACTGATGTATACTTGATAGACATACGAATGTCCAACTAGTATACTCTCGGGTATCCGGCCTTTATAATCTGTTGTAGGTTACTTGGGCATTGATATGAATTTAATTAGATAGAATATGAAAGGAATGAATATAAAAGACCCCGATAAATTTAATTATCTCCAAAGATCAATAAACATGTAAAGGACCATAATGTTATAAATCATACATAGATTAATTATGTTAGATTATTTTGTTATTTTTATTTTAAATTATGCACCACTAAGCAATTCTCTGAGCGCGTTAGTTTTCCATTGTGTAGGTACTGGAGAACACCAGCAGCCTCAGCTGCAGTAGTAGCCATAGCAGTAGTACTCTGATAGAGTATTGACCAGATCTGCCACAGTCTGAGAGTCACTTCTGTGTTTTGTTTTGGTAAGGCCCATGTAATTAGATTTTGTATTTTGTTTACTGTACATAAGTGAATATTGTATATCATTTTGGATTGTAAATAAATTATAAATTATTGTGTAAATGAATTTGTATATGAAATATATATATATATATATATATATATATATATATATATATATATATGATTCCCTTGAGGTTGTATGAGTAAAGATAGCATGAGATGACATATGAAAATGTGAAATAGATATAAGTGATTTTAACAGGTGAATAGTGGAACCTACCATATGCAAATAAAACAGAGAAGTCTCTATCTGGGTTTCCAGTAAAATAAATTGTGATATAAAAAAAAATCTCCACACATGGATAACCTGAATGAATGAAATCGAAAATTTACAATGGTCATGACAAGATAAGATAAGGTACTTCGGCACCGAATGTGGCACACTTTGCTCGGCTATACTGTAGATAGGCAAGGGGCATCACATTTAGTGGTATCAGAGCAGAGGTTTAGGCAGTCCTAGACCTAGATAGATAGTGTGCATAACATGCATGGGCCTTTAATTAGGAGTCAAGGTGACACTAATGCAGATTTGTTCTTTGTTTGTTTTATAGGATCGATGGCATCTGATCCTTTAGAGCACGGGTCTCCTAGACCGGTAGAGGAGGAGGTAGAGTCTCATGCACCTGCACCTGCTCCTAGTCGGGAACGAAGTAGTAGAGCAGAGTCATCCCGTGGCACTGTGGATCGAGCACGACAAGCCTTCTTAGAACAGGTGACTTATGTCACACCTTACCCTCTGTAAGGCATAACATGATCCCGTAGAATACCTAATGAACTACCTAACTTCACCTACTGATAACTCATTAAGTACCCTACAAGGGATTTTAAAATAATTTTCTTACTTTTTATAAGTGGTGAGCATTTTCTACTAGGTATTAAAATATTTAATTAGAGTTTGAAAACTAGTTAAAATTTTTATCCCATTTTATTTTTACGCAAATTTTATAAAAATTTCGGTATAGTGCCGTCTGTATTTTGAGAAAACAGTTCTTCAAATACCTGTAAAAAGCACTTCCAAAGATTTATCTCAACAACTTCATCAATTCAACATTCACCCCAACCAATTTCAACATCATTTCTCAAATCTCAAAATTCAACATCACGAAAATACTATTAATCAATTTCATTCAAATTAAAACAAAATACTTCCATTCATATTTCATTAAAGATAAAACAATTTATATACATCATTACAAAAATTTACATTAAGAAAAATCTAAAGTAAAATTTATTACAAGCTTTATACAACTCTATACAACTGCTCATGACCATTTTCTACATTTATATACATTACATACATCAAAATAATTTTTTACAATCAGGGTATAAAATATACCCAGTAATTTCAGAGTAGGTAGCTCCACAATCCTCAGCAGCTCACTCTGCTGCTCCTCTAGTCTCTATATCTACGACAGCAATAACAGCCATCGCTGAGTACTAGGACTCAGTGGTGCACAACATACTAAAATAATCTTTATGTGAAATTTAAAACATATTTATTCAAAAATTAACTAAACATGAGATATAAATTCAAAACATGATTTATAAGATTTTAATTCAAACAATTTCATTTTGAAAGCCTCAAAACAAATTTCATAAAAACACACAGTTATATCATATCATTCGAAACAAATATCATCTCAATAACCAAAGGCTAAGGATAAGTCACATCACAAGGCTAGCTAGCTCAAATATATGGGAACCATTCCTTTTATTCTTCTACTGACATACACCTCAACACTTTAGCTATAGAAGGAATCAAAATTCGAAACTGATTTCCCCCACTAGTCATGCTAGTGAGGTATTCAAATATATGGTCATGACACTGTGGTTTTAAAACTATCTTAACAATTTACTAAACATTTTTTTCCATTTCAAACATAAACAATTAATCTTTCAACAATTTAAATCAAAGGCATAATAAACATTTCAAGACAATGGTGTCACAATGTAATATTTCAATTCATTCAAAACAATGTGCAGAAGAAAATTTACAGAAATTCTACGTTGTGCACAAACCTTATACGAGTCGCCTCTTGGCCTTGACTCGATCCCTCGAGTTCTTTTTCGGTATTCTTTTCAACTGAAACACACAGTTTCACAGTGTTTCAGTATCATAACTTATCATAAATCCAAAAATAAATTCAAATTTACTTTTACCTAGCTTTAATATGCTAAACTTGGCGTTCTTTAAAATTTTTATTTTGGGATTACTATTCACTATACTATTCAAGTCAATTTGTTGACTTTCTAAGGCTTAATAGGTATGGAAATTCTAATTTCACTAACATACCACATTTTGGTTATCTAATTTGTTGGTTTTGGTTGTTTTCTCAAAAATTAAGTCTTTTAGGCAAATTTGCAAATTTTCAGTTTTGGTGTCCTATGTTGCACTGTTCCATTGGTCATGTTGCTATTAGAATTTGGCTAAGTTTTCTTCATAGAAATTGTTCCTTATTATCTTAACTTTATTCTAATTTTTGAATCACTCCATTTGGAGTTTTGTAGCTCAAGTTATAGCCATTTGAATCATGGTCATTTGATTGGTCTAACCTGATTTACAGGCACCAAACCGGTTCGCGCTTTTAAGTCAATAATTTTGGGTGGCTAAATGACTTGGTTCAGGGCATAATTTGGGTTTGTATTCTTCATAAAAGTTTTAGGTCTATATCTCAGTTTTCTACTGGTAAAATTTTAGGTCATTTAGACCTGCCTAGCCCAAGTTATGGCCAAATGAATAAACACTATTTATTTGGTCATTTTTGTACAGGTCAGATTGCCTAATCCGGATTTGGTCAATTTGTTCACTAGGTTTTAGTCACTTTTTGGGCATAATTCCTAAATGAAAAATGTGTCATTTTGTGTCTAGTTTCATTCCCAATTTCCCTCACACCAATTGGGCTTGTAAATTTTCAGTTTTGGTCCCTAAAAGGGACCTTGGTCATGTTGCCTGCAGCATGTCCTTAATCAATCCGAATTTGCACCTAATTCTAACACTTCCAACATACCTCAATTGGTCACAAATGACCATTTTTCAGCTCAAACTAGGTCAAACACACCATTTGACCAATTCTTCAATTTTTGGCTTCCAAAACCCTAGGTTCCAAACCCTAATTAACATTTTTATTACATTTAACTAATTCAAAGCATTCCAACATCACTTCCACACTCATACAAGCTTACCTACACTATTAATTCAATCAAATTCATACATTATCATCACAAACCCTAGCTAGACAAAATTTACTTCTAGTCCTTAAACAGTTATTTTTGTTTCATTTTAAGCATATTTCTAAGTTCATTAAGCTATATACACAATAATTAAACTAAAAGTTTGAAGTTGAATTACTAACCTTGAATGCAGAATTTTAATGTTCTTTTCCTTCAATTTTTCCTTCTTTCTTTCCCTTGAACCTTCCTTTCTAGTTGCCCAAACAAGTTTTATCTATGGTAGATAACTTTTCTATGGTGGGATTTGACTTTCTTCAAGCTCACAAAAGAGCTTTAAAGGAGGTTTTTGGAGTGGGAGAGGTGAGAGGGAAGGCTCACGGCAACTTGAGAAGAAGACACTTTTTTTTTTCTTTTATGATTTTTTTATCCTTATGGAAGACCAATAATTATCCAAATTTTTTTTTAATTAGTGTTTATGGCATTATGCATGATGTCATCACCTTTCACTTTTCCTTTTTCTTTTCTTTTTTTTCTATTTATTTTTTCATTAGTTTTTTAATTTAATTCCTGATTCCAAAATTTTCTTTTCTCAAATTTTATTTGACAGTTAGGTCAGGAGTCAGCTCTCGGGGTCAATTGACCAAATTTCCCCTCACCGGTTTGATCCGGTTTGCAAATAATTCAATATTTCTACCGGATCCCTAACCTAATTATTTGACTGGCTTAACAAATCTTTTTCGTGATTTTCTCTTTTTCACTGTGTTCACAATAGTCCTAAGGATCACAACGTTACATTTTACGGTTCAAAATTTGAGTTTAAATCGACTTCGCAATCCTTACCGAGAAGGTCACCCATCACTGTGACTCTCGGCTCATTTAACTTCTTGTGTTCTATGTTTCTTATTTATACTTAACTATTTGATAGTTACTAATTATTTGTGTTTAGAGCTTACCTAGTTGTCTTAAGTGTGGTTCTAATCCCTTTAATTATCCAGACCGACACCGGTCACCAGAATAGTGAAATATACCGGGCTATGCAAATAAGGGTGTTACAACTTAGCTGCTCTGTCAGGTCACCAGAGCCATACCTCAGCCACAGCCACCTCCACCTCCACAGCCACAACCACCACCACCATTACCTGTACAGCCATAGCCACCACCACTGCCTCTACAGCCATAGTCAGTGCAGAGGTCCCCATTAGAGAGACTGCAAAAATATGGGGCAGTTGATTTCAAGGGTAAGAAGGAGGATGATCCAGCTGCCGCAGAGTATTGGCTGGAGAGGACAGAAAGGGTATTGCAGCAGCTACACTGCACCCCAGAGCAGCAGTTGGAGTGTGCTCTGTCACTAATTCAGGAGGATGCATATCAGTGGTGGGTAAAAGTGTTGAGAGTGGTATAACCTGCATAGATCACCTGGGATTTCTTTTTGGCAGAGTTTAGGAAGAAATATATCAGCCATGTATACTTAGAGGCCAAAAGAAGAGAATTCCTGGAATTGAGACAGAGGTAGCTTACAGTCTCCGAATATGAGTAGGAATTCATGAGACTTAGTGGATATGCATTGATGATAATACCTACAGAGGTTGATAAATGCAAGAGGTTTGAGGACAGACTGAATGATAGCATCAGACTGACAGTTACATCTCACCACTTCACCGACTTCTCTTTGTTAGTAGCATCAGCTCTGGATGTGGAAAGAGTCAGAGATGAGGAGCAGTCTAGGAGGGACAGGCAGCGTAAGAGGGGTTCTGGATCTGGTCAGTCTGGTTCAGTAGCCACTGGTAGTAAGAAGCCTAAAGAGTCTCAGGGTCAAACTTGGGGTCGAGGAAAGAAGCAGAGATTTGCCCCGAGGAGAGGAGGACAGTCTGGTGCATCAGTGAATAGTTCTCTGGGTGCAGCTACACAGGGATCAGCCCCGATACCAGCTTGTACACATTGCGGGAGGAGACACCAAAAAGAGTGTAGACTATTGACTGGGTGATGCTTCAGGTGTGGGTCTATGGATCACTTCTTGAAGGATTGTCCACAGAGGAGTGCTAGTGTTCCCACTGCTCCACCTTAGACAGAGAGGTCTACCCTGGCAGCACAGAGGGGTAGAAGACCTACGAGGCCTGATACAGCTGGTCCATCACAGAGGCCTACTATAGAGACTGCTGAGAGGCTAGAGGTCAGGGTAGCATGGCACCCACTGAACTAAGAGAGTTGAAAGTTCAGTTACAGGAGCTACTAGATAAGGGTTTCATACGCCCTAGTGTGTCACCATGGGGAGCACCAGTGTTGTTTGTGAAGAAGAAAGACAGTACACTACAGATTTATATAGACTATTGGCAGCTGAATAAGGTGACTGTGAAAAATAAATATCCTTTACCATGGATAGATGATTTGTTTGATCAACTGAAGGGAGCTGATGTATTCTCCAAGATAGATCTCAGATCAGGCTATCACTAGCTGAGAATAAAGGAGACAGATGTGCCTGAAGACTACTTTCAGGACTAGATATGAACACTATGAGTTTCTAGTGATGCCATTTGGGCTGACGAATGCACCAGCGACGTTTATGGACCTAATGAATTGTATCTTTCATCCTTACTTGGATCGGTTCGTAGTGGTCTTCATAGATGATATTTTGGTGTATTCTAAGAACTAGGAGGAGTATGATGAACACCTAAGAGTGGTACTACAGACACTGTGAGAAAAGCAGTTATATAACAAGCTGTCCAAGTGTGACTTCTAGTTAAATGAGATATCTTTCCTTGGGCACATTGTATCAGCAGATGGGACCAGGGTAGATCCAAAGAAGATTGAAGCAGTAGTTGAATGGAAGCCTCCCAGAAATGTAACAGAGGTCAAAAGTTTCTTGAGGTTAGCTGGGTACTACAGGAGATTTGTAAAGAGATTCTCCCTTATAGTAGCCCCACTGACTAAGCTGCTACATAAGAATGTTAAGTTTGACTGGAATGACAAGTGCCAAACTAGTTTTGAGAAACTGAAGGCTATGCTCACAGAAGCCCCAGTATTGATAGAGCTAGAGTCAGGGAAAGGCTATGTGATCTACAGTGATGCCTCTCATAATGGGCTTGGGTGTGTTCTGATGCAAGAAGGAAAAGTGGTTGCTTATGCTTCCAAGCAGCTAAGGCCACATGAAAAGAACTACCCAACTCATGGCCTAGAATTGGCGGCAATCATATTTGCATTGAAGATATGGAGGCATTACTTGTATGGCGAAAAATGCTACATTTACACGGATCACAAGAGTTTGAAGTACTTGCCAACCCAGAAGGAACTCAATATGAGACAGAGGAGATTGATTGAATTCCTTAAGGATTATGAATGTGTGATCGACTACCACCCTGGGAAGGCAAATGTAGTGGCTGATGCACTGAGCAGGAAATCCATAATGGAATTGAGAGCACTGAATGTTTGATGTGGCCCAACCGCAAGTGCACGGGTCGTACAAGTAATATAGAAAAGATATCGTTCCCACGAGGAGTTGTGTTAATGATTGAATTTTTGATATAAAAAGTTGACTAAATTGAACTAATTTTGAAATTAAAGCAATAAATTGATGGGTATTGGAGTATGAAATCTATATGTGCAAAATTAACAATCTATCCAACAATGTATTAATTAAACTAAAATTGCATCAATTTGAAATAAGCAAGTTGAAATATGGAAAAATTTAAAATGGCAAGCAATTAAATTTGATTAGAAATTAACAATGATAAAAAGGTGATTCCGGAGTTCGGGATTTCATATTCGAGCTATTTTGGGATTTTAAATTGGTTATCCAATCTTGCGGAACATACGGGTTTTAAGGAGATTAATTCTTAAATCCTTTGAATACCCTTTCGAGTGAGACAAAGAGTGCCTTAATCAATCTAATCCTACTTTCGTGGAGTTAGAGTTAATCAAGGCCCATTAAGTTCCTTAATTAATCTGTAAATCCTCTTAATCCTTAGTCTATTTCTAGATCTAAGTTAATTAAGTCCAATTTCTTGATTATCTATCACAAGGCCTTCTCTTTACGATGCCTCTACCATGGATTAAGAACATCACTTAATGGGATCCTACATTAAGCATGTCATTAGGCACACAAGAAATGAATAAAACTCATCAATACCACAAAATATGGATTACCCAATCAAAATCCACAAAATATCTCAAATATTACAACCCTTACTCCAGAATCAAATTAAAACTACTCACTACCCATAATATTTATAAGATATTCTGAGTTTATATGGAAATAAAGCTTTAATATAAGCTAAGAAACAAAAAGCTCAACACTAGAAATGTAGGAAAAATGTAAGAAAAGAAAGAAATCTCCAAATCTGGTTGGAAATGGTGTGGGAGGTGATTGTGACCCTTCAGTTGCTGCTCTCTTCTTTCCCCTTTCTTCCTTTCTTTTTTTTTTTCCTCTCCTAAAATGGGAAATGGGGCTATTTATAACATTTTCTGACATGGAGCCCTAAAATAGTGTGTTTGAGGAGAGATTTTCTGAGGGAATCTTCTGCCAGCTCATTAATGAAATCTTTGTGGGACTGCATAAGTGGACTGCATAAGTCATGTAGTCCCTTATACAGTTTTCGGCTGGTTTCTGGCTCACTTATGCGAAACTGCATGACTAGGCGCATAGGTTATGCACAATTCAGCGAGATTGCATAAGGGAGGCTTGAATCTGCATAAGCTATACAATTTCTTTATGCACAATTCGGCAGGTATTGGAACAGTGTTTCTTCTCCTTATGCAGATCTGCATAGCTTATGCGGCAAGTTATGCGCAATTTGGCCAATGCATATTTCAACTTTGAGACTTGTTTTTGACATCTTTGGCCATAGAGATCACTCCTCAATGGCAAAATTTCTTTTTAGTCCTTCCAAAAACACCATGTTTCCTACAAAACAAAGTAAAATTTACAAATTAATCCAAAATTGACAATTATGAAAAACTAACTAAATAACTAATGAAATTAGCTAAAAGTGACTAATAATCAAATAAAATAGCTATGAAATTAAACCTAAATGATTATGCAAAATTGTATGCATCAAATACCCCCAAACTCAAGCTTTTGTTTGTCCTCAAGCAAACTTTAAAACGTGATGCAATTTTTTTAGGGGTGCCTTATCCAAAGAGCTATGAAAATCACCTATTAAAGTAGCTTAACACACCTTTAGCCATACCAACAATCCATATACCCATCCTTCAAAATGCAAAGAATCTAATGCTTATCCAAGCTTTCACCGCTTAGCCATCAAGTCAATTATCATTCAAAATCCCCAAACCAACCAATCAAAAGAGAGAGCCATGCTCAAAAAGAATTCTAGAACAATCAATAGTCAAAGTGTCTCTGTATAGAATGATGGAATTAAATGAATGAATGGATAATTTTCCAATCCCATAGGCAAATTCCCTACTCCTATCTCCACTAATGTAGCAAGTACTATCAAGAGATCAAAGGTCTTTTTAGGGATGTAATGGGGCCATAAGGTTCAAAATGAGGCTAAGAAGAAAAAGGGGAAAAAGGATTCAAAGCATGAGAATATTTTTAATCTTGAAAACATAAGGTACACTTCTTATTTTATTATATATATATATTTTTTATATATTTATATGGGGGAGAGAAATACACAATGAGGATTGTCAAGTGCTAGCATAGTTTACAAAACACATAAAAATGTAGGGATATTTTGATACTTTAAACTTGTATCTTGCATTTTCTTTTGATGATTGTCCCTAAAATTGCCACCCCCAAACTCATTTCTTTTAATACTTTGGGTGGATTTCTTTCATTTTGAATGACAATAGTGAAAAGCACATATACTAGCACTTTTACAAGATGACAAGCATTTCTTCTCCCTTTTATTGTAATTTTTTTTTCTTCTTCTTTTTTTTTATGTACCTAATGTTATAAATAATTATTCTCATGAAAAGGGTTGGAGTGTTTAGTTCATTGGCTAGGTAGCAATAAGGGTTTCAAGAAAAGTTAGGAATAAAAAGGCTCAAAGGGATTTGCAAGGGTCATTTTTAATTAGGAAAAGGGCCAAAGGTTTAAAATGAGAAGGTTTAAATCAAAGAATGCCTAATCATCTCTCTTTTCAAGTACAAGCTGGTATTTCACCTTGAAAGGTTTAGAAAATTTGTTCCAGGATTGGTGAGACATCATTTGACTACCTTATATCCAATAACTCCCTCTAAACATTCCAATCTCTAAAGGACTAGTTTGGTGGCTTTTTGGCTAAGAAGATATAGGCAAGGGATAGACACTTCAAAACCTTGCACCTCTTAGGAAACTTTCAATCCACAAACCCAACTAAAGGTAAGTCAAATCACTCTCAAAGGCAGCTTTTCAATACTCAAGGGATTTGGCTAAAGATTTTAATGCATGATGCATGATTCCTAAAAATGAGCAATGCATTAAATAAATGGAGGAAATCTATTTGTCTATTTGTGTGCAATGTGCACAATTTCTAAGTGATGTATAATGTGTGTGTAAATGTGTTATGTATATGTATGTGTGGATGTACATGTAAAATATTTACAATATATGTAAATGGAATGGGATGAGATGTTCCTATACTCAAAATGTAAAACAAAAATCAAAATGCACACCCCCAAACTCAAAATTAGACATTGTCCTCAATGTCTCAAGCAGGGCATTATCAAAACTCAAAGCAAATAGTAATTACCAGGAATTGTGAAATTTAAGAGCAAAAAGAAAGAGTTACCTGGTATAGAGCAGATGAGAATTCAAGAAATAATGGGGATGCATAAGAAGCTGCACAGGTTATGCAGAGTAAAGTGTTGTCCAGAACAGGTGCATAAGGAGGGTGCATAAGCTGTGCGGTTCTGCATGAGTGGCAATAAGGACTGCACAGGCTATGCAGAACATTTGCATAAGGGGATTCATAGCCTGTGCAATTCTGCATGAGTAGCAAAAAGGACTGCATAGGCTATGCAAAATATTTGCATAAGGGGATTTACAGCCTGTGCAGTACATTCAAAAGCTGCTGCATGATGATGAGCAAGGAAAAATGCAAACACCAGTAGAAGCATGCAAATATATACAGAGTATGGATAAGTATGCACAAAAGGGCAGTAAAGGCAATGAAAATCAATGAAAAACTAATGTAATAGCTATCCAATAAAACTTCAAGAAAAACAGAATTCAAAACAAACTAAAATTGTTGCAACATATCTACAAAGAAAAACTCCTACAAGTTTAAAAAAAAAGTAAAACAGAAACTAATCTAATTCTATTGTTTTGCCCTTGTCCAAAGATGCTGCTAAAGGACTGGTTGGAGTTGCTTGCTGTCGAAGTGATGGTTCTGGAGGAGGTGATGGAGGTGGAGGTGGCATTCCCAGAAAAACCATGAGCTGCTTCATCATCTCCTTTAATTCTTTCTGCTTGTCTCTGGTTTCCATGACAAAATCAAATAGTTAATCATGACGATCCTTGAGGGTATCAAGACCAGAGTCAAGCTTTCTATCCACAAAATATATATCATCACTAAGCCTTTCAAGATAGGTGAATAAGGCTTTAGTGTTGAAGGCAGGAGGGGCTGTGGATGAAGAGGGTCCAGCTGCAGAAGGTGTAGGCTATGCAGAATCTGCTGGGATGTCCTGTGTAGGCTGAGTGGGTGGTGTAGGTTCAGTAGAATGCTATTCAACTGGTGGGACAGATTGTCTCTCTGGTTGTGCAGTGGGTTCGATACATTCTTTGGTTGTGCAAAGGTCGTAAGGTGGCAAGCTGAATCCAGATTTGGATAGGTGTGTAGCATCAAAATATAGGGTGTCTGAAAGTGCTGGTAGTGAATGCTGTTCAGGATTAAAACCAAAATGCTTGGCTATAACAGTTATGAGCCCACCCATGACAATATCACCTATGGATTTGGTGGCAATATGCAACACATGCTCACAAGCTCACCAGGAGAAACTTTGACTTTATGAAAAGCACACCATAGCATGAACAATTCAGATTTCCCAACAGCACCAGAACTAGTCCCTCTGCCCAAGATAGTGCTAGCAATAAGCCTATGGATAAATCTAAGTGCAGGGTCTAGTATGTGACACCCCTTACCCGTGTACAGTATACCCGAGTAAGTAATGTCACACGGTGTACCGGCACACTCTAATATTCCTCAATTAATTTATATCATGCTTTTGCATATAATTTATGAAATACAATTTATTTAAACCATTTATCAAAAGTATCATTCATTTAAGGTTCCGAAAATTTTAAAGAAAATCCGGCGGAGTACCGGCTAAAAATGGAGAAAACCGTTCTTCGGAAACTGTTAAAAACACTTCCAATATTTTTATTCCATCATCTCAAACTCCAATATCCAAAATCTCAACAATATTTCTCAATAGCAAATTCTCAATAATCTTTTCATTTCACAAACATCCATTTCTCATATACAAGCGATAAATACATGCTCAAATTTTGCATTCATAGTCATAACTTTCATTATTTACATGGACATCAAAATATATTACATGAGTTCAAATACATATGAAAAAGTAAAAATCTGCTACAAAATATCAAAATGACAAAATGACACCTAGTGCCCTACCAATGCAATCGCAGTAGTGAGGTGACACGGACATCGCGCAGAATCACAGGATGGACTCACCACACTGTGGTCTACTGGGCTCACGATCGGATCTCCAGACTCACGCGTGGCAAAAGCAACGCGCTAAGCAATAATGCTTAGTGGTGCAATAATAAAATAACAAGAAATAACAGATATAAATATGTATTGCATGTACATGTTTTATTTGTCATGTATTTGTATATCCATTCATTTATTTCTTCTACATTGCTCATTTTCATTCATTTGGTTGCCCAAGTAACCTACACTAGATGACTGGACTGGATAACGGGTAAACTGGCACTGGATATCTAGTACCTCGGGCTGTCACACCATCGGTCGCATATGCATCACCCGGTGTGCAATAGAACAGCTACCAAGCTGTAAATAATCTCAGGCACAAGGCCAAGTCTCAATGCAAAGTCAGAATGGCTAAAAGCCATGAAATCACAGAATGGTATTTTCGCCATGTGCAGTGCTGCTAACTGAACCCTATTGGCATGCCAAACTATCCAAACCAATCTTGTTAGGTATACTAGGGCATTTGAAACTTTTAAATTCTTCAATTTGTGAATTTCAAATTTTTGGTGTCACTATTCATCATTGGTCAACAAAAATGTTGACTTTTAGAATAAAAATGTGTACATTGACTTTGGCTCTCCCAACATACCACATTTGGTGTTTAAAACTTATTGGTATTAAGTGTTAATACCATTCCAAAGTGTAACTCAACACAAGCAGAATTTTCAGTTTTGGTGAGTCAACTTCACTGTTCCATTGGACACTGTTACTGTAGGAATTTGAAGAAATGTAAAACATGAAAGTTGTTCCTTATTTTGTCTAGTTGAATTTCCTTTTTTGAATCACTCCATTTGGAGTTTTGTAGCTCTAGATATGGTCCAAAGACCCAAGCTGGCCGAATGTGCATTCTGCAGAAAATTACCATATCTACAGTGCATGAACAGTAACTAGAGTCACTTGGTTGGATGGGTTCTGGCCATAATTTGGGGTAGGTTCCTTCATGAAAGTTGTTTTTCTATGTCTTAACTTGTTGCTGTAAAAATTTCAGGTCAATTGACCAAATCTACAGTGAGTTATGGCCAAATGAACAGTTACTGTTCATTTGGCCAATTCTGCAGAATCAGTTTCAGGGTTCCGGATTGGGACCAAGTTTTGGTCCTCTTGCTTTGGTCTTTTGGGCATGATTTCTTCAGCAAAAATGTGCCATTATAAGCCTAGTTTCATGTCCAATTGGCCAAACTTCAATTGGACTAACACAGCCCAAGTTATGGCAGTGCAAAGGGACTGAATTTTCAGTCCCTATGCTGCTGTCCTAGGGCAGTTTATACCTTGACTTTGCCATACCATTTTTCAGTCCAAATTGTATTCAACATACCTCAAATGGTCATTTATTGACCATTAGATTGTTCTTTAATAGTTTAGTAAGTCAAGTCAATTTTTCATGCCTCAAAACCCTAATATCCAATGCAATTTACCCATAAACCTCAACTAGCACCCTAGTTCAACATCTATATAGGTATATAGCTTAAACATAACCTCCAATTCATGCTAAGTCCATTAAAAACATCCACAACCATTCCTCTATTAGGGCTGCCGAAATTCAAGTGTTCATACCCATAGGTTTTTTTTGTTCATTTAAACTACAAATCTTACTAAGTTCAAGTCCAAAATCATGGAAATAAAGAGTTTAATGGGTATAAGTGCACTAACCTTGTTTGGGCAGAATTTCCAAAGCCATAAACTCCAATTTCTTTCTCCTTCTTGGCTGCCAAGAGCTTCTCCAAGTGATATGGTTAAGGTTTAATGAAAGGGGTTAGGGTTTAGTGGTGGAAACAAAGGAGAAATGGAGCTTTTGATGGCACATCAATGGAGGGAGAAGAAGAAGAATTTTCGGTTGGTGAAAGGGGAGAGGGATGGCTACTGCATTTTGTGTTATTTTGGTCTTTATTTGCCATTTTATTTGTTAGTCAATGGATGGTTAAATTTTGATTGGTCAAACTTTTCTTAATGACATCACCATGATGTCATAATTAAGCTTTTTCTTCATTTTCTTTCCTTTCCTCCACTACTCATTTTCAATTTGATTTCTAGTAATGTTTATTCATATTTTATGTCATATTAATTATTTACTCAACTGGACAAGTCGGCCAAAAATCACCTCGGAAGGCGAAATGACCAAAATGCCCTCCGTTTGGCTTAACGGGTCAAAATTGTCTGTACCGATTGAAAAATTTTTCTAGGTATTTTCTTGGCATCTAATGCCATGGGAACCTCAATTACCCTTCTCTGGAGTCCCAAAAATTATTTTATAATTTTTCCCTGTCTAGGGCTCCTCGTTGCAGAACCAACTTCCCTCCTGCTACCCATCGCTTGGGCACCTACTGCTTTTGCTTGGTTGTATTTTATTTCTAAAATTTTTACTAAGTGTTTCTTATTAATATTTGAGTTAATTATGGTTCCTGACTTTAGTTTAAATATTTTTTTGGACGTTCTAGCTGTCCGGACCGACACCGGTCACCGGAACAGTAGGATGTACGGAGTTGGTACAGGGAGGGTGTTACAACTCTTCCCCTCTAATTTAAATTTCATCCTCGAAATTTACCTGATGCAAACAGTTGAGGGAACTGTTGCCTCATCGTTTCTTCACTTTCCCAAGTTGCCTCCTCGGTGTTGTGGTGCCTCCAAAGCACTTTCTCCAATGGAATTTGCTTATTTCTCAACTCTTTCACTTCCCGAGCCAAGATCCGTAGAGGTTCTTCTTCGTATGTCAAATCCGGCTGTATTTCAATTTCTTCTCTGGAGATGACATGTGAACGATCTGAGCGGTATCTTCTGAGCATGGATACGTGGAACACATTGTGGATCTTGTCCAGCTCTGGTGGTAAAGCTAGCCTATAGGCCACTGGACCCACACGTTCAATGACTTCATATGGGCCAATGAACCTAGGGCTTAACTTACCTTTTCTTCCAAACCTCAACACTTTACTCCATGGTGACACCTTAAGGAACACTTTGTCGCCAACCCCATATTCTATTTCTTTCCTCTTCAGGTCGGCATAAGATTTACATGCATCGAGGCAACCTTCAAGTTGGCTTTGATTGATTTTATCTTCTCCTCACTGTTTCACTGTGTCAGCCCTACCGATTTATCTTCGCCTAATTCAGTCCAAAGACACCGAGTTCTACATTTTCTTCCATACGATTACTTCATACGGGCCATTTGGATACTAGCTTGGTAGCTATTGTTGTATGCAAATTCGCGATGGGAGGTATCTATCCCAACTTCCTCAAACTCAATGACACAACTCCTCAGCATATCCTCAAGGACCTGACATATATTTCATGTTATTGTTATCATTTTTAGTTCAATATTTGTATCAATTTCATTGGTTTCAATTATTTACCTGGATTACTCTTTCAGATTACCCATCCGTCTGAGGATGGAAAGCTGTGCTGAAATGGAGTTGTGTACCCAAGGATTCATGCAACTTCTTCCAAAATCTCGATGTAAACCTTGGGTCTCGATCAGATATGATGGAAAGTGGGATTCCATGCGATCTAACTATCTCACCGATATACAATTCGCTAACCTCTCTAGTGAGTAGTCACCCTAATCGCGTAAAGTGTTCTGACTTTGTCAATCTATCAACTATCACCCATGCTGCATCATGCTTCTTCCAGGTGAGAGGTAGGCCACTTACAAAATCCATGGTGACCCGATCCCATTTCCATTCAGGTATGTGTATAGGCTGTAGCAAACCCGATGGAACTTGATGTTCTGCCTTGACTTGCTGACATGTCAAGCATTTAGTCACATAGTCAGCTATGTCCCTCTTCATACTGTGCCACCAATATCAAGCTTGGATCATGATACATCTTTGTACTTCCTGGGTGCATAGCATATACACTGGTGTGTGCCTCTTTTAGAATGCTAGCCTTTAATTCCCCATCATCTGGTACACACAGTCTTCCTTTGTAATACAAACACCCATCTGCTTTCACCTCATAGTCAGTTGCTTTTCCCTCTGAGATTTTGCTTATAATAGCCATTAACTTTTCATCTGCCTTTTGCCCATCTAAAATTTGCTGTAGCAGATTTGGCCTCACTTGCAACTCAGCCAAAATAGCTCCATCTCGAACCAAAGATAGACGGGCATTCAATGATCTCAAGGCTGTCATGGATTTTCTGCTCAAAGCATCAGCAACTACATTTGCCTTCCCAGGATGGTAGTCAATTACACAATCATAATCCTTCAGGAACTCAATCCATCGCCTCTGTCTAAGGTTGAGCTCCCTCTGAGTTGGCAAATATTTTAGACTCTTGTGGTCTGTGTAAATGTAGCACTTTTCACCATACAAGTAATGCCTCCATATCTTCAGTGCGAAGATAATTGCTGCAAGCTCTAGATCATGGGTAGGGTAGTTCTGTTCATGTGGCCTCAACTGCCTGGAGGCATAGGCGACCACCTTCCCCTCTTGCATCAATACACACCCTAACCCATTATGAGAGGCATCACCAGAGACCACAAAGTCCTTTCACGACACCGGTGCAGCACACCGGTGCCTCTGTCAACATAGCCTTCAACCTCTCAAAACTGGTCTGACATTTGTCATTCCAGTCAAATCTGACATTCTTGTGTAACAACTTGGTCATTGGAGCAGCTATTAGGGAAAATCCCTTCACAAATCTTCTGTAATACCCAGCTAGCCCCAAGAAGCTTCGGACCTCGCTTGTGTTTCGGAGGCTTCCATTCCATCACTTCTATTTTCTTGGGATCCACCTAATCCCATCGGTGACACTATGTGTCCAAGGAATGCAATCTCATTCAAAAGTCACACTTGGACAACTTAGCATACAACTTCTTTTCTCTCGTGTGCGAACAATCCTCAAATGTTCATCATGTTCTTCCCGGTCTTGGAATACACCTTAATATCATCAATAAAGTCCACTACGATCCGATCTAATTGTGGGTGGAAGATACGGTTCATAAGGTACATGAAAGCAGCTGGTGCTTTTGTTAGGCCTAAGGGAATCACCGAAACTCATAATGCCCATACGGGTCTGAATGCGCCTTGGGCACATCTATATCTTTCACCCTCAATCGATGATACCGATTCGAGATCAATCTTAGAAAATACTCCTACTCCCTTCAACCGATCAAACAGATCATCAATTCTAGGCAACGGATATTTGTTCTTCATCACTTTATTCAAGCCAGAATCAATGCATAGCCTCAAAGTCCCATCCTTCTTTTTCACAAACAGACCGGAGCTCCCCATGGTGACACATCTGGGCGTATGAACCCTTATCAAGCAACTCTTGCAACCGAGTTTTCAACTCCCTCAATTCGATGGGTGCCATCCTATAAGGAGCAATGGAAATGGGTGTCATCTGCAGTTGTCTCAATAGCAAATTCGACTTCCTTTCGTGGCAAACCAGTGCAACTCTTCAGAAATACTGGGAAGTCTCTCACCGTGGGTATGTCACTCAAGTTTGGCTTAGCACGCCTAGTATCCACCACATGTGCTAGGTAGGCTTCACGACCTTTTCTCATCATTCTTCTTACAATCGTGGTGAGATGACATTGACGTAAAATCTGTCCTTTCACCCACAACTGTAATTTCATTACCCTTAGGGGTTTTCAAAGAAATTCTCTTCAATTTGCAATCAACTATTGCCTGATGACGTGACAACTAGTCCATTCCCAAAATCACGTCAAACTCATGGAAAGGCAACTCAATCAAGTCTGCCAAGAATTCATACCCTGAATCCTTAAAGGGCAACCCTTGTATACCTTGTTCACTACCACATCGTGACCCAATGGATTAGTGACCGTAATGTCTTGGTCACTCTCCCTATCGCATCCCCTTTATACGGGTAGGTTGATGCAACTGTAGGAATGACTGGATCCTGGATCCACCAATGCATGCACAGGTGTAGTGTAGAGGAAGAACGTACCCCTGATGATGTCCGGGGCATCTTGCTCCTCCTGAGCTGTCAAGGCATAATTTCGGCAGTGGTGCGTTATCCGCCTCTCTGGCCGCTCAGATGCGCCTCGAGATGGTCCCACGGCCGGATTTACGGCACCTTCTACCCCTTAGTGGTGCAGAGCAGTGTCATGCTTGTGTTGGAGCAAATGTAGTAGTTCTCGTGGGCAGTTCTTCAAGCGATGCTCATGACCCACACCTCAAGCAGGCACCAGTCACTCTCCAACACTCCCCCTTATGCCATTTCTGACAGTGTGGACATGCAGAAGATGTTGGGGCTGGTCCCCTGAACCCCATCCCTGGAGAGCTGCCCACATAAGGTGTGGACTGACCTCTCCTAGGGGTGAACTGTGGCCTGGGCCCCTGAGACTGACCCTGACCATGTGGCTGAGCTGAACTCTGTGCAGGAGGACCCTTAAACTTCTTCCCAAATCCAGGAGCGGAACTAGATTGACCTGGTCCCCTCTTCTGCTGTCTATCCCTTCTGGTCTGCTCACTAATTCTTACTTTTTCCACCTTTATTGCAGCTTCCACTAACTTGGTAAATTCTGTGATTCCCAAGGCAGTGAGCTGGATCTTGATGTTATCATTTAGTCCCTCTTCAAATCTCTTGCATCTTTCAGCTTCATTAGGGACTATCTCCCTTCCATAACGACTCAATCGGACAAATTCCTTCTCATATTCAACATCGACAACCTGTCTCGCCTCAAGTTAATAAACTCTCTTCTTCTCTCTTCCGTATACAAGATCTACATATTTCTTCTTGAATTCGAGAGGAAGAAGTCCTGTGTTCTGACTTCCGCTGCACTTCACTGGACACGGTGTCCCACCACTCATAAGCATCGTCTTGCAGTAAAGAGATGGCAGCTTCCAGGTTTTGCTCTGGAGTGCAGTGGAGTTGTTTTAGTACTCTGCCTGTTCTGTTCAACCAATTCTCGGCTACAACAGAGTCATCTTCTCTCTTGCCATAGAAGTCCACAGCTCCAAACTTCCTTAGTCTTTCCAGGTGTGATTTCTGCTGTGGAGCTGGTGGTGGTGGTGGTGGTGCTGGCATTACCTCGGCCATTTGTCTAAAGAAGTCGGCCATTTCTTTGAAACATGGCTGTGGAGGCCGAGGTGCTCTGCTTGAGCCGACGGAGCGCATTCTCTCATGCCCCGCCTCACCGCTGCAGTGGAGCATGACTCTCCACTTCCTCCTCAACGGCTCTCTGAGATGAAGGATCCATATCCTATTCAAAATAAGAAGGATAAACAGATCTGCGTTAGTGTCACCTCGACTCTTACAAATGCAATGCATGGTATGGACTCAATCTAGGCCCAGAAACGCCTAAACCGTGCTCTGATACCACTAAATGTGACACCCCTTACCCGTGTACAGTATACCCGAGTAAGTAATGCCACACGGTGTACCGGCACACTCTAATATTCCTCAATTAATTTATATCATGCTTTTGCATATAATTTATGAAATACAATTTATTTAAACCATTTATCAAAAGTATCATTCATTTAAGGTTTCGAAAATTTTAAAGAAAATCCGGCGGAGTACCGGCTAAAAATGGAGAAAACCGTTCTTCTAACTCGTTAAAAACACTTCCAATATTTTTATTCCATCATCTCAAACTCCAATATCCAAAATCTCAACAATATTTCTCAATAGCAAATTCTCAATAATCTTTTCATTTCACAAACATCCATTTCTCATATACAAGTGATAAATACATGCTCAAATTTTGCATTCATAGTCATAACTTTCATTATTTACATGGACATCAAAATATATTACATGAGTTCAAATACATATGAAAAAGTAAAAATCATACAAAATATCAAAATGACAAAATGACACCTAGTGCCCTACCAATGCAATCGCAGTAATGAGGTGACATGGACATCTGCAGAATCGGGATGGACTCACCCGATCGTGGTCTACGGGCTCACGATCAGATCTCCAGTACTACGCTGGCGTGGCAAGCAACGCACTAAGCAATAATGCTTAGTGGTGCAATAATAAAATAACAAGAAATAACATATATAAATATGTATTGCATATACATGTTTTGTTTGTCATGTATTTGTATATCCATTCATTTATTTCTTCTACATTGCTCATTTTCATTCATTTGGTTTCCCAAGTAACCTACACTAGACGATCGATGGATAACGGGTAACCGCACCGTATCTAGTACCTCGCCGTCACACCATCGGTCGCATATGCATCACCCGGCAGGCAATGTAACTACCAAGTCAGTAAATAATCTCGTGCACAAGGCCAAGTCTCAATGCAAAGTCGAATGGCTAAAAGACATGAAATCACGAATGGCATTTTCGCCATGTGCGATCGCTAATCGAACCCTATTGGCATGCCAAACTATCCAAACCAATCTTGTTAGGTATACTAGGGCATTTGAAACTTTTAAATTCTTCAATTTGTGAATTTCAAATTTTTGGTGTCACTATTCATCATTGGTCAACAAAAATGTTGACTTTTAGAATAAAAATGTGTACATTGACTTTGGCACTCCCAACATACCACATTTGGTGTTTAAAACTTGTTGGCATTAAGTGTTAATACCATTCCAAAGTATAACTCAACACAAGCAGAATTTTCAGTTTTGGTGAGTCAACTTCACTATTCCATTGGACACTGTTACTGTAGGAATTTGAAGAAATGTAAAACATGAAAGTTGTTCCTTATTTTGTCTAGTTGAATTTCCTTTTTTGAATCACTCTATTTGGAGTTTTGTAGCTCTAGATGTGGCCTAAAGACCCAAGCTGGCCGAATGTGCATTCTGCAGAAAATTACCATATCTACAGTGCATGAACAGTAACTAGAGTCACTTGGTTGGATGGGTTCTGGCCATAATTTGGGGTAGGTTCCTTCATGAAAGTTGTTTGTCTATGTCTTAACTTGTTGCTGTAAAATTTCAAGTCAATTGACCAAATCTACAGTGAGTTATGGCCAAATGAGCGATCGCTCATTTGGCCAATTCTGAGAATCAGTTTGGGTTCGGATTGGGAGCAAGTTTTGGTCCTCTTGCTTTGGTCTTTTGGGCATGGTTTCTTCAGCAAAAATGTGCCATTATAAGCCTAGTTTCATGTCCAATTGGCCAAACTTCAATTGGACTAACACAGCCCAAGTTATGGCAGTGCAAAGGGACTGAATTTTCAGTCCTATCTTTCGCCCTAGGGCGCTTTATACCTTGACTTTGCCATACCATTTTTCAGTCCAAATTGTATTCAACATACCTCAAATGGTCACTTATTGACCATTAGATTGTTCTTTAACAGTTTAGTAAGTCAATTCAATTTTTCATGCCTCAAAACCCTAATATCCAATGCAATTTACCCATAAACCTCAACTAGCACCCTAGTTCAACATCTATATAGGTATATAGCTTAAACATAACCTCCAATTCATGCTAAGTCCATTAAAAACATCCAAAACCATTCCTCTATTAGGGCTGCCAAAATTCAAGTGTTCATACCCATAGGTTTTTTTTGTTCATTTAAACTACAAATCTTTCTAAGTTCAAGTCCAAAATCATGGAAATAAAGAGTTTAATGGGTATAAGTGCACTAACCTTGTTTGGGCAGAATTTCCAAAGCCCTAAACTCCAATTTCTTTCTCCTTCTTGGCTGCCAAGAGCTTCTCCAAGTGATATGGTCAAGGTTTAATGAAAGGGGTTAGGGTTTAGTGGTGGAAATAAAGGAGAAATGGAGCTTTTGATGGCACATCAATGGAGGGAGAAGAAGAAGAAGAATTTTCGGCTGGTGAAAGGGGAGAGGGATGGCTGCTGCATTTTGTGTTATTTTGGTCTTTATTTGCCTTTTTATTTGTTAGTCAATGGATGGTTAAATTTTGATTGGTCAAACTTTTCTTAATGTCATCACCATGATGTCATAATTAAGCTTTTTCTTCATTTTCTTTCCTTTCCTCCACTACTCATTTTCAATTTGATTTCTAGTAATGTTTATTCATATTTTATGTCATATTAATTATTTACTCAACTGGACAAGTCGGCCAAAAATCACCTCGGAAGGCGAAATGACCAAAATGCCCTCCGTTTGGCTTAACGGGTCAAAATCGTCTGTACCGATTGAAAAATTTTTCTAGGTATTTTCTTGGCATTCTAATGCCATGGGAACCTCAATTACCCTTCTCTGGAGTCCCAAAAATTATTTTATAATTTTTCCCCCGAGTCTAGAGCTCCTCATTGCGAGAACCGCAACTTCCCTCCGGTTACCCATCGCTTGGGCACCGTCTCGTTTTGCTTGGTTGTATTTTATTTATAAAATTTTTACTAAGTGTTTCTTATTAATATTTGAGTTAATTATGGTTCCTGACTTTAGTTTAAATATTTTTCCGGACGTTCTAGCTGTCCGGACCGACACCGGTCACCGGAACAGTAGGATGTACGGAGTTGGTACAGGGAGGGTGTTACATAGTATTTGAGAGGTTTTGGATCTTCTAGCAGAAAAAGTCTGAGGTTGGTTTGTGATAATTCTCCAAAACTGAGTAGCATTCCAAATACCTTTGTTTGCTACCTCTACCCCTGTATATGGTACCCTAAATAGTCCATCAATTGCAAATCCAAAAATGCTATGAAATTGGTCCAATGATAACTCTCTATTTTGCCCCAAACATCTAAATTTCATAATTGGCTTATAATCTATGTCATGCAATTTCAGGGTAGTAGAAAATGAGGAAATAAATTCCAAAACTAGAGCTAGATAAACTATTTCCTGCTTATGCACAAATTCCATCCAACCTAAACCATCAAGGTATGTAACCACATTATCAAATAAACCAAGTGATTGGAGAGAATCTGCAGAAATATACCTAGTGGGTTGCACCCTCCTTTCCTTAAGTCTCTTAAAGGCTGCCTTGTGAGTTGCATCAGGAAGGGGCCAAGGTAGTTTTGATACCTGTGATGCTGCTGACATTTGCTTTTTGCTGGAAGAGGGTGATTTGGCTTGTGTGGAGGCTGAAGTTTTGGGGTTTTTGGGTGGAGGCTCTGACAGTGGGGTGGTGGGTGGTTCTTTGCGTTTTGAGAGAGGAGGTGCAGAAGCCATGGGTCGGGTGGATTTCGACCTGATTTTTCTCTTATACGTGGCTGTGGGAGGTGGTGGAGGGGTTTCTTGTGGAGGGGAATCGGGGTTAGGAGGCCGCATTGCCAAGGGCGAGACTTGGAGAGGGGAGGTTTGAGGGGAATGAGGAGGCGATTCCATTGGGTGTCGATGGTGAGAATGGAGGAGTTGAGGGAGAAAATAAAGGATGCAGAGGGAAGCTAGGGCAAAGGCGGCGGAAAGATGAGTGGAGAGGGAGAAGAGGGGTAATGCCGGGAGAAATGGAAGTGGAGGGACAGTGGTGAACAGAAAAGACGGGAAGTGGAGGTGGGAAAAATAGTTGCCGAAAAGAAATTTTGATTTGAACAGGATTTGTGTAAAACTGCATAAGGGGAAAATGAGTGTGCATAACTTATGCACTCTCTTATGCAGGTTTCAGTGAGTGATAAAAAGTGTGAAAAACTGATTATGCAAGAGTGCATATCTTATGCGCTAACTTATGCAAGTTTCGGTCTGTTTTAGATTTCAGTGAAATAGGTCATGCAGAAGTGCATAAGTCATGCACTCTCCTTATGCAGGTCTCGGCAAGTTTTGATTTTTGGAGAGTGTGGTCATGCAGAAGTGCATAGGCTATGCAGTCTCCTTATGCAGGTTTCGGAAAGTTTTGGAATTCAGAGTTGGTGGTTATGCGGAGGTGCATAAGTTATGCACTCTCCTTATGCAGGACTCGGCAGGTTTTGATTTTTGGAGAGTGTGGTCATGCAGAAGTGCATGGGCTATGCACTCTCCTTATGCAGGTTTCGGTGGAAAGAGAAAATGCAGGATTTAAAGTCATGCAGAAGTGCATAAGTCATGCACACACTTATGCAAGTTTCGACAGATATGAAATTTGACAAAAATGTGGCTATGCAGAGTTGCATAAGCTATGCTCATCCTTATGCAGTTTGCAACAGAGGTGAAAAATGGCAAGAATTGTGGTTATGCAGGATTGCATAAGCTATGCACATCCTTATGCAGTTTTGAGAAAATGGCAAAATTTGTGATTTAAAAGCTGCATAAGCTATGCAGTTGCTTATGCACAATTCAACAAGATTGAGATTACAATTGAAAATGATTTGCAAGTGTGAAAAATACCCTAGAATGAAGAAATATAATTCTATGAAGCATAAACCATGAGAAATTGTCACCAAAAACACATCAATATATACAAAATCCATCAAAATTGCATCAAACAAGCTTGTAGAAATGAATCCTGTATAAAAGGCATTTGTGAATCATGCCATTTCAACTCAAATTCTGCAAATCAACATTTAGCATATTAAAACTTAATAGAACCTGTATAAAGTTGCATCTATCCACAAATGAAAATGGACTCCCCAAGTTATGCCAAGAAAATGCAGTATGTCCACCTTGAATCTCACAACCCAAATAAGCTCAAAACTACAAAAATGACCCACTTACCATCACATTAACATTATAAGCACAAATACTTAAAAGTTACACACCCAACCTCACCAAGAAACATAAGCCATGTGCTGCAGACCCTTCTTTGCTGCAAATTTCATTTTTCCTCTCTGCATAAACCAGGTAGCAAACCTGCACAGGTTATGCAACAAGAATAAATCAATCTTGGGAGAGTTGAAGAACAAAATATCAGTTAAGGATCACTCCCTAGCAGTTCACCAACCTTCCTCCATTGAAATACATCTACAAGGGACAAGATTCAACAATGTCAAAAATTGAATTTGGGGAGATTTAAGATAAAAACAAAAGCAATGTAGATAAAAGTAAATCAACAAAAAGGAAAATAAAAGAACTTGGGATGCCTCTCAAGAGGGTTAATTTACAGTCCTTAGCTGGACTCTTCATGCACTTCACTGAAAAGAGGTGAAGGATTGGAGAACTTGTAATAGCTTGCTCCCTTTATTGGTTCTCCAGTTATGTAATGTTTCAATCTATGCCCATTGACCTTAAAATTCCCAGATTTTTCACTCCAAATTTCAATTGCTCCATAAGGGAAAACCTTAGAAACTCTATATGGACCAATCCACCTTGATTTAAGTTTGCTAGGGAACAATTTCAATCTTGAGTTGAACAACAAAACTGAATCACCCTCTTTAAATTCCTTTTTTCTAAGATGCTTATCATGCCAAACTTTAGTTCTTTCTTTGTAAATACGGGCACTTTCATAAGCATCCATCCTCAATTCTTCAAGCTCATTAAGTTGCAATAGCCTCTTTTCACCAGCTTGCTTGAGATCAAAATTCAAGGTATGAATGGCTCAATATGCTCTAGCTCTAGCTCCACAGGTAAATGACAAGACTTACCATACACCAACCTAAAGGGAGTAGTTCCTATAAGGGTTTTGTAAGCAGTCCTAAATGCCCATAAAGCATCATCTAGTTTGACAGACCAATCTTTCCGAGAATTGCTCACTGTTTTCTCCAAGATATGTTTGAGTTCTCTGTTAGAAATTTCAACTTGTCCTGAAGTTTGAGGATGGTATGGGGTAGCTATCTTGTGCACTACACCATACTTCCTCATTAAGCTCTCAAATTGCTTATTACAAAAATGGGAACCACCATCACCAATTACAGCCCTAGGAGCTCCAAATCTACTCAAGATAAATTTCATCAAGAATTTTACTACCACTCTAGCATCATTAGTTGGAGTTGCAATAGCTTCCACCCACTTTGACACATAGTCAACCCCAACTAGAATGAATTTATTACCATATGAAGGAGGAAATGGCCCTATAAAATCTATTCCCCAGACATCAAATAATTCTACTTCAAGAATATCATTCAAGGGCATTTGATCTCTTTTTGACAAATTTCCACTCCTTTGACATTTATCACATTTTGACACAAATTTTCTCACGTCCTTAAAAAGATTTGGCCAAAAGAAACCAGCTTGCAAAATTTTACTAGCTGTTTTAGAGATTCCAAAATGTCCTCCATAATCAGAAGCATGGCAATGATGCATAATACTCTGTGTCTCCTCATTAGGAATACATCTCCTTATTAAACCATCACAACATCTCCTAAAGAGTAAAGGATCATCCCATCTATAAATTTTTGCCTCATGCAAAAACTTTTTCTTTTGTTGCCATGTCATTCCTAGAGGTAAGACTCCACAAGATAGATAATTCACCAAGTCTGTATACCAAGGCAGTTTAGCAACAAGAGAGAAAAGTTGTTCATCTAAGAAAAACTCATCAATAAGGACTTCATCCATTTCTTCATCATCCAATTTCAACCTGCTAAGATTATCCGCAACTACATTTTCAACTCCTTTCTTATCTCTAATCTCCAAGTCAAACTCTTGTAGCATCAGAATCCACCTAATGAGCCTAGGTTTAGCCTCCTTTTTACGGAGTAAATACCTAATGGCTGCATGATCTAAACATATAACCACCTTTGAGTCAATAATGTAAGGTCTGAACTTTTCCAATGCAAAGACAATTGCTAAGAATTCCTTTTCAATTGTTGCATAATTTGTTTGAGCCTCATCTAGTGTCCTCCTAGCATAATAAATAGCATAAGCCTTTTTGTCCTTTCTTTGACCAAGAACAGCTCCAATTGCATAGTTGCTAGCATCACACATGATTTCAAAAGGTAGGCTCCAATCGGGCAATTGCATGATTGGTGCAGTGATAAGAGCTTGCTTCAACCTGCAAAAGGCATCCAAACACTCTTGGTCAAATACAAATGGTGTGTCATGACTTAATAAATTAGACAAAGGTTTGTCTATTTTAGAAAAATCCTTGATAAAGCGTCTGTAGAACCCAGCATGTCCTAGAAAACTTCGAATTCCTTTGACATTGGTAGGAGGAGCCATCTTCTCTATCACTCAACCTTGGCTTTATCAACCTCTATTCCTCTGTTAGACACCAAATGTCCAAGCACTATCCCTTCCTGAACCATGAAATGACACTTTTCCCAGTTTAACACAAGGTCAGTATCTGCACATCGCTGCAAAACTTTAGAAAGGTTAGCCAAGCATATGTCAAATGAAGACCCATAAACAGAAAAGTCATCCATAAAAACCTCCATTATATCTTCAATGAAATTTGAGAAGATTACCATCATGCACCTTTGAAAAGTGGCTGGTGCATTACACAACCCAAATGGCATCCTCCTATAAGCAAAGGTTCCATATGGAAAAGTAAAAGTGGTTTTCTCTTGATCATTTGGATGGATAGGGATTTGAAAAAAACCTGAATACCCATCTAAATAGCAAAAATAAGAATGCCTAGCTAGTCTTTCTAACATTTGATCAATGAAGGGAAGTGAAAAATGATCTTTTCTAGTGGCTATATTTAATTTTCTGTAATCTATGCACATTCGCCAACTAGTCACTGTTCTTGTGGGAATTAATTCATTATTTTCATTTTTGACCACTGTCATTCCACCCTTTTTTGGGATAACATGTACTGGACTTACCCAAGTACTGTCTGAAATAGGATATATGATCCCTGCATCTAGCAACTTCAAAATTTTCTTTTTAACAACTTCTTTTATATTTGGGTTCAACCTCCTCTGATGTTCAATAGATGGCTTACAATTTTCTTCTAAAATAATTCTATGCATGCAAAAGTGTGGGCTTATTCCCTTAATGTCATCTATGGTATATCCTAAAACTTTCCTAAATTGCCTCAACACTTTTAACAACTTATCAGCCTCTAAAGTACTTAAATTTGCATTTACAATTACTGGATAAGTGTTATTAGTGCCAAGAAATTCATACCTGAGCTGAGAAGGAAGTTGTTTAAGTTCTACCTTAGGTGCATCTTCTTCCTTGAATGATGGTTGCTTAGATTCGACTTTTTCCTTTTGTGTAAGTTGAAAAACTGGAGCAGAAATGAATGGTGGACTTCCCTCTAAATGTTGAGCATATGCAGCCACATGAGGGTTGTCATAGTCTATGCCTCCTCCATGAACCAAACAATTTTCAAGTGGATCTTCTGGATATCTTTTTCTGCAGTGTTCTTCAACCATCTCATCAATGATATCAATTCTCAAACAAGTATCAGCTTCAGAATGATGCTTCTTCATAGTATTATTAATATTGAAAACCAATTGATCTTCACCAACTCTAAGAGTCAATTTTTCTCCCTTAACATCAATCAATGCTCCTGCTGTAGCTAGAAAGGGTCTTCCCAAGATAATTGGAATATTAGAATCCTCTTCCATGTCCAAGATGACAAAATCAACAGGTATATAGAACTTCCCAACCTTCAGAGGCACATTCTCCAAAATCCCTTCAGGATACTTAATTGATCTGTCAGCTAACTGAAGAGAAATGTGGGTTGGCTTAAGATCTCCCATATTGAGCTTCTCATAAATGGAGAGGGGCATGAGGCTAACACTAGCCCCTAAATCACATAAAGCTTTTGTAGAATATGACTCCCCAATGTGGCATGGAATTGAGAAACTCCCTGGATCCTTGAGCTTTGGAGGAAGTTTCCTTTGGAGGATAGCACTACATTCTTCTGTCAAAGCTACAGTTTCATGGTCTTCAAGTTTCCTCTTGTTTGAGAGAATTTCTTTTAAGAATTTTGCATAAGAGGGCATTTGTGAAAGAGCATCAATAAAAGGCACATTTATGTATATCTTCTTCAAAACCTCTAAGAACTTCCCAAATTGCTTATCAAGCTTGGCTTTTTGAAATCTTTGTGGAAAGGGAAGCTGTGGCTTGTAGGGTTATGGAGGTATATACTTCTCTTCCTTCTCTTCAATTTTCTCTTTACATTTTTCTGCACTTTCCTTTTCACTTTCTTGTTTTTCACCCTCATCAGTTTCTTTCTCATTTTCTCTCTTGTCATTATTTTCACTCTTCTCATTATTTACAACTTTCCCACTTCTTAAAGTAATAGCTTGACACTACTCTCTTGGGTTTTCTGGTTGACTTGGAAGCTTTCCAAAAGACTTGGTACTTGAGGAAGATGCTTGTTGTGCAATCTGATTTTCCAGCATTCTGTTATGCGTTTGCATCTGTTCTAGCCTTGCTTTCATCTCTCTCATCTCCTCATCATGCTTATTTTGGTTAGCAAGAATCTGTTGTAATAAAGCTTCTGTGGTGGAACTTTGTTCTTGCTGTTTTGGTGGAGGATTCATATTTTTCTGCTGAAAATTAGGCAATGGTTGCCTATTTTGCTGATATGGGATTCCTTGTTGCTGTTGTGGTTGAAAATTCTGATTTGGAACTTGACTTTGCTGATTTCCCCATGAAAAGTTAGGATGATTCCTCCAAGTTGGATTATAAGCTTGAGAGTAAGGATTCCCCATTTGTTTGTTTCCATAATTACCAACATATGCAGCTTGCTCTCCATAGTCTACTCCACAGCTAGTAGTTCCCTATGCATAAGCGACTTGTTGTGAACTTGCAGATGATGATGATGAGCTAACCAACATACTTAAATCTTCCATCTTCTTAGCCAAGACATTTGTAAGTGCATCAAACTTTGCATTAATCATGTTGAATGGATCAAGGTCATACATTCCAGTAGCTTGCCTTTTTTGAGTTGGAGCTGGTCCTCTTGGACTACTCCAAAGATGAGTATTCTTTGCAATTTTCTCCAATAGCTCATAAGCTTCATCTTCATGCTTCATAATAAATTCTCCTCCTGTTTGAGCTTCAATAATCCCTCTGATTGCAGGAGTAACATTGGTGTAAAAATTCTGATTTATCATCCATTTTGGAATGGCATGATGTGGGCATTGTCTCTCTAATTCCTTCCATCTCATCCATGACTCATAAAGAGTTTCATCTTCTCTTGGTCTAAAAGCTGTCATTTCATTCCTCAATTCTTGAGTTTTTCCAGGTGGAAAATATTGTGCAAGAAATGCATCAGTGAGTTGCTCCCAATTTGTGATGGAGTTGTGAGGTAAAGAGTCAAGCCAATCCAATGCTCTATCTTTCAAAGAGAACGGGAATAGCTTCAATCTTGCTGCATCATCAGACACTCCAGGTTGTTTTTGCATATCACAAATCATAGCAAACTTCTTTAGATGTGTGTGTGGATTTTCAGAAGAATGTCCCCCGAATTGGGAATTTTGAATCATTTGAAGAACTCCAAAATCCATCTTGTAACTATTTGCATCAATTCTTGGTCTTGCTATGCTTTCTCTCAAGTCATCAAAACGAGGAAAAGCATGATCCATCATACTTCCCCTAGGCAAATTAGCATTTACAACTTCTTCACCTTGGGCTACATTTTCATTATTTCGATCATTTCCAGCATTACCGCCACCAATTCTAATTCTTTCATCAGCCATGTCTGCTTCTAATTCAGTTTCTCTCAATGCTTCTTTTCTTCTTCTGGTTTCTTTCTTGTTGGCTTTACAAAATTTCTCAATTTCAGGATCAAACAATAAAGATGTGTCACTTGTGCTTCTAGCTCTTCTCATAAAAGATTAAAAGTACCTGAAAAAGAACAAACAAACACAAAATGAAAAGATAACAAAGATAAAACTAAAAACAACTAAAATAATCAAGAATTCAATCTTAAACAAACAATTCCCCGGCAACGGTGCCAAAAACTTGATGTGGCCCAACCGTAAGTGTATGGGTCGTACAAGTAATATAGAAAGTTATCGTTCCCACGAGGAGTTGTATTAATGATTGAATTTTTGATATAAAAAGTTGACTAAATTGAACTAATTTTGAAATTAAAGCAATAAATTGATGGGTATTAGAGTATGAAATCTATATGTGCAAAATTAATAATCTATCCAACAATGTATTAATTAAACTAAAATTGCATCAATTTGAAATAAGCAAGTTGAAATATGGCAAAATTTAAAATGGCAAGCAATTAAATTTGATTAGAAATTAACAATGATAAAAAGGCAATTCCGGATTTCGGGATTTCATATTCGAGCTATTTTGGGATTTTAAATTGGTTATCCAATCTTGCAGAACTTACGGGTTTTAAGGAGATTAATTCTTAAATCCTTTGAATACCCTTTCGAGTGAGACAAAGAGTGCCTTAATCATTCTAATCCTACTTTCGTGGAGTTAGAGTTAATCAAGACCCATTAAGTTCCTTAATTAATCTGTAAATCCTCTTAATCTTTAGTCTATTTCTAGATCTAAGTTAATTAAGTCCAATTTCTTGATTATCTATCATAAGGCCTTCTCCTTTCAGTGCCTCAACCATGGATTAAGAACATCACTTACTGGGATCCTACATTAAGCATGTCATTAAGCACACAAGAAATGAATAAAACTCATTAAGACCACAAAATATGGATTACCCAATCAAAATCCACAAAATATCTCAAATATTACAACCCTTACTCCAGAATCAAATTAAAACTACTCACTACCCATAATATTTACAAGATATTCTGAGTTCATATGGAAATAAAGCTTTAATCTAAGCTAAGAAACAAAAAGCTCAACACTAAAAATGTAGGAAAAATGTAAGAAAAGAAAGAAATCTCCAAATCTGGTTGGAAATGGTGTGGGAGGTGATTGTGACCCTTCAGCTGCTGCTCTCTTCTTTCCCCTTTCTTCCTTTCTTTTTTTTTTTTTCCTCTCCTAAAATGGGAAATGGGGCTATTTATAACATTTTCTGACATGGAGCCCTAAAATGGTGCGTTTGAGGAGAGATTTTCTGAGGTAATCTTCTGCCAGCTCATTAATGAAATCTTTGTGGGACTGCATAAGTGGACTGCATAAGTCATGCAGTCCCTTATCTGATTGCAGTTTCGCTCACTTATCTGGCGCATGACCAGGCACATAGGTTATGCACAATTCCGTGAGATTGCATAAGGGAGGCGTGAATCTGCATAAGCTATGCACTCTCCTTATGCACAATTCGGCAGGTATTGGAACAGTGTTTCTTCTCCTTATGCAGATCTGCATAGCTTATGCGGCAAGTTATGCGCAATTTAACCAATTCATATTTCAACTTTGAGACTTGTTTTTGACATCTTTGGCCATAGAGATCACTCCTCAATGGCAAAATTTCTTTTTAGTCCTTCCAAAAACACTATTTTTCCTACAAAATAAAGTAAAATTTACAAATTAATCCAAAATTGACAATTATGAAAAACTAACTAAATAACTAATGAAATTAGCTAAAAGTGACTAATAATCAAATAAAATAGTTATGAAATTAAACCTAAATGATTATGCAAAATTGTATGCATCAATGTTCACTTATCCTTAGCTCCAGATGGAACTATTTTGGCTGAGCTGCAAGTGAAGCTAAGCTACTCTGACAAATCTGAGAGAAATCTGACGGGATGAAAAGTTAATATCTATCATGGGCAGAGTTAAAGAGGGGAAGGAGACTAGTTATGAGTTGAAGGAAGACGGTTTTTAATACTGCAAAGGCAGAATATGTGTACTAGGAGATGAATAATTGAAGAAAAATATCTTAAAAGTGGCACACAATAGCTTCCATGCTATGCATCCAGGAAGTACCAAGATGTATCATGACTTGAAAACACAATATTGGTGGCCTGAAATGAAGAAAGAGATTGGTGATTTTGTGATAAAATGTTTGACATGTCAGCAGGTTAAGGCTGAACATCAGGTTCCATCAGGGTTATTGCAACCTATATCTATACCAGAGTGGAAATGGGATTGCATCATCATGGATTTTGTCACCGGGTTACCATTGACACAGAAGAAGCACGATACTATATGGGTGATTGTTGATATATTGAACAAGTCAGTTCACTTCCTACCAATTAGAGCTGACTGCTCACTGGAGAGGTTAGCAGAGATCAACATAGCTGAGATAGTCTAGCTACATGGAGTACCGACATCGATTATATCTGATCGAGACCCGAGATTTACTTTGAGGTTTTGGAAGAAGTTACAGGAGTTATTAGGCACTCAACTGTGCTTCAATACGGTTTTTCATCCTCAGACTGATGGATAGTCTGAAAGGGTGATTCAGGTAACCCTTAGAACTTAGTAAATTGCTATAATTGTTAAAGGAATGATAATAATGACATGACTTAAATAATATGATAGGTATTGGAGGATATGCTTTGGAGCTGCATTATTGACTTTGAAGAAAGTTGGGAGAAGTACCTTCCTTTGGTAGAGTTTGCTTATAATAATAGCTACCAAGCTAGCATAAAAATGGCTTCATACAAAACATTTTATGGGAGGAGATGTAGGACTCCCTTATATTGGACAGAATTGGGTGAGGAGAAAGTAGTGGGCTCAGACTTAGTGAGGCATACAGAGGAAAAAGTGAAACTCATCAGAGACAATTTGAAAGCCACCTCAAAAAGACAAAAGTCATATGCCGACCTGAGAAGAAAGGACATAGAGTATAAGGTTGGCGATAAGGTGTTTCTCAAGGGATCACCTTGGAAGAAAGTGCTAAGATTTGGCACAAAGAGTAAGTTAAACCCTAGGTTTATTGGTCCATACAATGTCATTGAACGTGTGGGTCCAGTAGCTTATAGGCTAGCTTTACCACCTAAAATGGACAAGATTCACAATGTATTCCATGTCTCGATGTTCAGGAGATACTGATTAGATCCTTCACATGTCATTTTTGTAATGTCCTCACTTTACGTAGTCCGTACATTCTGCTGCTCTGATGACCTAATGTCTGTTCGGATAAGTTAGGATGTCTAGGACTACACTTCAGTGATAGTGAGAAGGCATAAAATGATGAAATAAATAATAAGAAAATATAAGAAAAATTAAGGAAAAATAAAAGAGAGGAAATGAAACTAGGTTAAACAAGCCGACACCGTAGCGATGGGTGACCACACCGAAAACTTACGGCGAAGGCAATTACCGACCCTAGAACCGAGGGGAACCTTCGAAAATAATTTTCGGGACATAATTAAAGGCCTATAGAGGTGTAATTGACATTAAAAATATCAAAAAATATTAATAAATTGGTACAAATAAAAATGAAAAATCAAGAAACCAACAAAAATCAGTGTTACCGAAAAATCGAAAATACAACCCGAAGAGGGGCATTTTGGTCAATTGACATCTAGAGTTTACTTTTGACCTAAATGTCCATTAAAAATAAATAGTATTAAATTTTGGAAACCCCATGAAAAAGGAAATTAAATGTGTAATGAAAATTAGGGAAAATGTTGGGGATTAATTTGAATTATGAAACTTTGGATTATTAAAATGTTAATTTGAGTTAGTGGGGCACTAAGAGAGACTATATAAACATATGTGGACAAATGTGGACAAGTTCACTATCTCATTTTCTCTTCTTCTTCTTCTTTCTTCACTAAGCCGAATTGAAACCTCTCCCATTGTCCCCCTTTGCCATCCCACATTTGAGCTCCATGCCTCCATGATCAAGCAACAATTTCTTGTAAGAGTCTTCAGTAAAGTTGATCTACACACCATGGGTAGCATATTGGCAGCTGAAAGAGAGAGATTTAGAGAAGTTTTGACAAGCTCAACTTGAGGTAAGTGCCCATTTTCTGCCCTTGTTCAACTAAAGTTTGTGTTGAGGTTGAGAAGTGTTAAATGGTGAAGAAATTTGAAGGAATTAAGGAGTTAATGATGTGTACTATTTTCGACAGCCATGGATATTGAAGGAGCTTGATTTCTTTTTACATGTAATTGGTGGGTAATGAAGTTAATTAGGTTATGATGTTATGTGTAAGTGGGGAATTGATGTTTAGAGTTAGAATTTTGAAGTAGATTTTAAAGGATTATGCAATGTTGAATTAGGCAGCCATGAAAGACATAGAATATTGTTTAATTCTTATATGTAAATTACTATTTGGGAAGTTCATTAAGTTAATTTCATGTACTAGTACTTGATGTCATGTGTATGGTTAATTTTGATTAGTTAAGTTTAGGTTTTGATTTGGTTATTTGAGAATTTTATGATTGGTTGAACAATTGACCTAATTGGATTGGGATTGAGTAAATGTATATTGTTGGACACTTGAACAATTGAGTGTTACTGGATATTGAGCAATTGAGTTGTTGTTGGAAAATTGACCCAAATGCAAGGAAAAACAAGAATTGAAGTAAATAAGAAGTTTGTGCACAAATAATTTTTAATTAAATTTGTTCTGAAAATTTTATATGATTAAATGACGTTATTTTCCCTATGTATTATGTTTATCAAGTATTGAATTCATTTTACTGATTATTGAAATTGGTATCGTATGCATGAGTTTAGTTTTATGAAATGGTATTTGAACAAGTATTAAGCATTGTTGTGGATTTAATAAATTATGTTTTGGAAAATTATGATAGAATATGTTTTGAATTGTGATGGGCAATTTGCATGAAAAAATACAAATTTATGTTTTGAATTGTGATGAGCATAAAAATTATTGAATATTGGAATTGACTTTGAATCGAATTGTGTTGTGATTTATGCTCACAAAAAGGACAAAGAGATTTATGATATTGTTTTATATCTCACTATAGATGCTTGACTAGGTTATTATCCGTCTCTCTCATTTGTTGAGGACACAATGGAGTTAGCTTTGTTTTGATTACCATGGCATGTGCACAGGCTTAGATTCTCCTCTTATTAGAGGTTAGATCTAAGATTTTTTGTTATGGCCCTTTCGGAAGTTTCATTATTGTGATGTGTACTGTGCACGATGATTCGACCTCCCCGACCATAGGGAGTTAGAATCCGATTCGACCCCCTTACCATAGGGAGTTAGAATCACCCCGGAGATGGCCCTTGCGGATTAGTCTTGCATAGTTAGTGAGATAAAGAATGGTTTTTGAAAGATAAAGAATGGTTTTTAAATGATAAAGAATAGTTTTTGAATAGTAAAGAAATTCGATTTCAAATGGGATTAATGCATAATTGATTTTATTGGAATTAATCTTTATTTCCATAATTGCTGGAATTACTTTAAATGTCCAGTTGTGATTTGATAAATTAAATTTCTTGCTCAAAGTTATTTCATACAAATAATTTATATTATTGGCAACGAATATTTTGATTTTTGGAATTTGATGAGCATCCAGATTTCCAAATTATTCGCTGTAATTTTGCTAAGGTATATTGTACTGTGTTTTAAGTTATAGTTGTGCACCACTGAGTTCACCACTCAGCGATAGCTTTGTATGTTATCGCAGGTGAAAAGAGCATAGAGCACTTGAGTAAGCTTCCTTAAAGATATATTCAGATCAGCTCCAGGTATATCATAGGTATACCCATGTACATAGGTTTAATATATGCATGTAATAATATGTATGTAAATTATTTGAACAGTTGTATAAAAACTCTTGTAAAATATTTTGGTATGTAATTAAATGAAAATTATTGTAATGTAAATTTGAGATTTCATTTACCTGTATAGTTTTGTAATATTAATTTTTGAGTCTTGTAATCAATAAAATGTTTCTTTTATGATGAGGTTGGTTTGAAAATGAATTGATTTGATTATTGAGATTGAATTGTGAGATGAAATAAAGTTTATTCGAGTTGTATTTGAGAAATCATATTGGGAGTGCTTTTATTTTCTGGTTTGAAGAACTGTTTCTCAAAATACAGCCGGCACTCTGCCGAAATTTGAAAAAAAAATTTTCTAACACCAGATTTTAATCGATGATTTGATCCATGACCAAAATTTCACTTAAAGTCTTTTTAAGAAATATTTAACGTTCCCACTGCTATTTAATTTCATGAAAATTGTTTTAAAATCCCTTGTAGTATATTTAATGGGTTACTGGTAGGCAAAGTACGGTAATTCATTAGGTGTACTATAGGATCTTGTTACTTCTTACGAAGGAGTAGGGTGTGACATGTTTAGTGGTATCAGAGCAATGGTTTAAAAGTAAATTTTGAATTGTGAAATTGAATTAATTTTGTTGGTAAATACAACTACTCAAATGTTTGATACATATAGTGCATTTATATCATAAATATGAACTAATGGAGAGAAATCTCCTTGTGTTGGTTGTACAAAGAATAGAAAATCCTGTGAAAAGATATCAAAGTGAAGGATGAGACGATAGAATAGTCTGTGACGGTGAAAGTACAAGAAGAGGCCCTAGCTCCTCAAAATGTCGAAGGCCTGACCGTACCCATTTTACCGGTACTAATTACCACACAAATGGCCCAGCAAATGGCCACTTTCTTTCAATAAATGGCTAATACTCTGTCAGCTCAAGCTCAGGCACAAACCCAACCCCCACAAGGGCAGTGTGAAATAAAGAAGAGGGAGAAACCAATGGGTCAGAACTCAAGCAATAATTTGGGGAAGAGAAAAGAATTTGAGGAGTCTCAAGCTCGGGGAGATGACAAAGGCTGATCATCAGGGCAGAGGCCACCAAGATCTCATCGTCAAACAGCCAGAAGTGCCTATTCTGCCCGTATCTGCCATGTTTGTGGCAAGTTACATGGGGGTATTTGTCGTAAGGCCATTAGTGTTAGTAGTATGCCCTAGAGCATATCATTTAGTATGTATCTTGTACATGTTTTATTAATAAAAGGCATTTTCACTTTTCTGTTTATATAATATATTTATGTGTAATAGAAAAGGTCCATTGATATTTTGTTAGAAATACTATTCTTAAGTTGTTAAGAATATGAGTGACAGTATTTTTAGCACAAAGTATCATAAATTGGTTCACAATCGAGGATACTTTACAATAAGGACATGACTTATCCATAAAGATTGTAATCATGTTTGTTCCTAAGTTATTTATATGAGATGTAAATAAGATGGAATTGTGAGTTTCATGCCATATAACAAACATGATAGGCACTTATACATGATAAGTAGGTCGAACCAGTGACGCTTATGACAAGCACATGGAGTTTACCTTTGTCAATGCATTGTCATAAATCATATCAGTGCATATAATATTTAGACCTGAGATAGCACAGTTATCTTGTATATAGGTGGTTTGAGTTTGATACTACTTTCATACTTGTACTGTGTATGGGTATATGGGCATGTGTTGGCTCCTACTAGTTATAAATGGATGTAGGTGTTGATCAAGATGGAATATGTTCCTCTAAATAAATAGGGATAAAATCCTATGTTCATTTAATTGTTCTTGATGTTTAAAGTTCCTAGCCAGGACAGATAAATTTAATCAGAAAAGGGTTTTTGATGAGAAAATCTTTTTAATCAAGAACTAGAATTAAAAAAGAACATAATATTCACAACAAATGGGGTTTGACATAAACCACGACTCCAGCTCGAATTGGGATTTTGTAACAGAGAGATTCTAATGCATGGTAACATATGATTATAGGTTCAATTAAGGTAAACCTTATTACTAATTGGGTGGCCATGGCATGCTATGCTAGGTGCTAACCATGGTATATGAGGTGTACAAAATGATTTAGACAAATCATTTATGGTAAGAAAGAGTCCTGATGATATTAAGAGTTGATATCATGTCTCATTGCCAATTAGTGATGAGCCTAGTAAGTCACACACATACACAAGTAATCACCAAATTAAATATGATTTAATTAATTAATTAAAGAGTTTAATTGATTAATTAAATAAGTTTGGTTTGCAATTAGATTGCAAAGTCCCTAGCATGGCTTGAAACCAAATCTAAGTTATTGGATGTATAGTATAAGTTAAATTTATATTTAAAGTGTTTAAATATGAATTTAATTAATGAGAAATTAATTAATAGAGATTAATTAATAAATTTATATTTGATATAAATTTATTAGTAGAAGAGAAATAATTATTTTGGGTTAAGACTCAAAATTAAGATACAGGGGTATTTTCGTCATTTCACAGGGTGACATGTGGCACCATGAGATAGTGACACATGGCACTACACATAAGGTTGCCAAATGTTTTTTAATCATGTAAGATTATTAAAGTCAAGATTAAATATAGGTTTGACACTTGGCACAATGTGATTGGGTCAATTAAACCTAGAACCAATCAGAGGGTGACATGTGGCAAGGGTTTTAAGTGGTGACCTAGCTATATAAGTGTAAGGATGAAAGAACAAAAACACAAGCTGCCATTCATCTCTTTGTGCCGCCACCCTTGGTTGCCCTCCCTTCTCTTCTTCTTCATCTCTTATCAATTCAAAGAGATTAGCAAACAATCTCTTGAATTAAAAATGTTAGAAATTGTTTCTAGTGTCCTGTTTACATTTGTAATCTCTCAAAAGGAAAAACTTGATTTTCTAATTCATAGAAAAAGCTTTAGAAGCTGTTCAAGGGCTTCCATAGGTGATCTTGGTATGGACAAGCTAGAGAGACAACATCTGGTGTCCTAAAGATGCATCCCAAAGGTGCCAAACACACTGCAGTGCATCAAAAGGTTAGTGCACTTGTTTTTGATCTAATATAAGGTTCTAATGAATTAATCTGTTAATTCTAAAATCTTAAATGGCAAATGTAGATCCAAAAATATATTAAAAGAGTTTTAATATGATGTTTATCATTGAAGTCAAATAGATAAAAATAAATCTTGCATGATGCATGTGACCCTAGATGAAAAATTTTGAATTTGAATGATCTAAACTTGTGTTTTTCATGCTTCCGCTCCTTCAATTAAAGCCTGCTACAATTATGGTGAACATGAACATTTTTCTAGAGATTATACTAGAGCACCTCGATCTGCTCTCCAGAGTTCACAGACAGTCGGTCAGAGTCGAGATAGAAATAGAGTTGGCACTCCTCACAACCATAACACAGTGAATCAACCCAAATATAGTAGCGCACTAATCAGAGCATCCACTATGCACCAAGGAGAAAGAACAGAAACTTTGGATGTAGCTACTAGTAAGTTCTTAATTTTTGAAAAAAATAATTAGTTATTATTTGATCCCAACACTACTTATTTGTATGTTAGTGTTAAAATTATATGTTCTGTTGCTATTCCTTTACATAGGAATAAATTTTGATGCATTAGTGATTAGTCCTTTAAGATAAGTTTCGCAAGGGATTTTGCGGTCGCCTAGACGAACACTCACCGAAGTGGGAAAGAGTGAGGAGTCGCCACTTTAGTTTTGAGGGAAACTAAAGAAAACCATTTGTGAAAACAAATTAAAATAAAAACCACTTCAAAAACAGAGATTCTAGGTTCGGGGTCCGTAAACGGGTAGGGAAGGTGTTAGGCACCCCACCTCGTCCCTCAATGGGGGTAAGCAGATTTAACTTTATGTTCTTTATGGTTAGGAGGGCTTGAATGGAAATGTTAATCCTTTTGACCGAAAGGAATATTTGATTTTTCACTAATCCGGATTACCTAGATACATAAGTAAATGAGACAACCTTAGTGAGTTACGGTTATTAATTTTATTTTAGGGGAATTATCTTATATATTTGTTGAAATTTGGTTTGGAAATCGGATAAGAACTCTCCTCCGATCTCCTTTTAAATATTTATTAAAATTTTTAAACTTGAGAATCAGATAGGAACTCTCCTCCAATCTCTTTTTACATATTTATTAAGAGTTTTAAGCTTGAGAATCGGATAAGAACTCTCCTCCGATCTCTTTTTAAATATTTATTAAGAGTTTTAAGCTTGAGAATCGGATAAGAACTCTCCTCCGATCTCTTTTAAATGTTTGTTAAAAAATTTTAAGGTTGAGAATCAGATAAGAACTCTCCTCCGACCTCTATTTCATTTTAAATTTGAAGATCGGATAAGAACTCTCCTTCGACCTTCATTAAAGATCTTAAGTTTGAAGATTGGATAAGAACTCTCCTCCGACCTCTATTTAATACTTGTTAAAAATCTTAAGTTTGAGGGTCGGATAGAGCTTTTCCGATCTCTCAAGGTTTAATTACGGCTACGCGTCTTAAAAGCCCAAACTAAGGGTTTTGGCACTCAAATATGCTAGGGATCGGAATAAGACCTCTCTTACCTCATCGATACCCAGATAAAGGATGCCAAACTAAATTTTACCGATCTCTTATGTAATTACCTTACCAGTACCTTTTTTATACATAATCTGTTCTGCTTATTTTACCTGACATTTAGTTTCATTCCGCTTTATACATCATACCGAATTACCTTCTGTGTTGGCTTAATGATGCAATTCTGTTATTTCTTAATGTATTATTCAGGCTTTCTATTTTAAAGAAGCACTTAAGACACTACTACCTACATCTCGCCGAACTACTTATACGCTACTTGGGATGAGGACCTCCGCATTAAAAGTAACAAAGCTTAACAAAAGAATAGACCAGTTAATAAAGAAAGTAAACTTCGGGAATAACCTTCATTACACCATATAAGCTTGACGAAGATCACGAACGTAAAAGTAAATGAGAATGCTTAAAATAATAAAAAAAAAAGCTTTTAGATATAAACACTCACCTGTAAGGAGCCGAATCTATTAAACTAAGTATTGAATCATCAAGATTAATAGAACTGTAAGTTGGTAACCGGAAGATTAAGGTCCACCTTGAAACGAAGGGTACTTTACTAAAATGCAATTAGGTTAAAATAATAACCGAGTTGAATGAAGTCGAGCTTAGATAATGGGAGTGGGAATAAAGATAACAGAGGACTGAATGTAAGAGCGTCACAAGATAATGAACGAACTGAAAATGTAGAGTTCCAGTGTTCAGAATCCCTTTTTAAGAGAACACTTAAGAAAACTGGTTTCAAAAGTTTTTCTTATCAAAGCCTAAAACAGCAGAGTAACGAACTGAATTAAATTTCAGAGTTCTTCCGCTATAGTAACTACTTTTCCCTTTTTCGTCTGTCCTTTCAACAGTTTTTCATGCAGGTATTTATAGGAACTGGGTGCCCCCCGTGAAGGGTTAGGATCTATTTTGAGGGAGATGGAGGGTCAGGATTTCGAAGGACATGATCTGAGGCTTAGGAATTAAAGAGGATCAGAACGGACTGCTGAGATCCCCTTCAGAATATTTGTCATTTTCTTCTTCTAATCTGACGGTCCTAAATTCTCTTGTCCGGGGCGATCCGAGGGCTGGGAGTGATAGGCGATGATCTTGTCGTTTTCTTCTTCGATCTGAGGGCTCCGAGCTCTTCCTTGCAAGTAAGATCAACGGTGGAGATTAGGATGTACAGCGCTGTCCTGACATACGCATGTCAGAAATGCGGGCGATTCTGGGGCGTGCAGTCGAGATTTTACCTGCAACGCTTTAACTACCTCAGCTCTGATTATGGTGACGGCGGTAGGCGCCTTATTCTTTTTGTTTTCTGTTCTCTCTTCCTTTCTGATTTTTTTAACAGGATCCTTCTCCGATCTTTCATACCAGTCTCCCCTCTTCCGATCTCTATTATTCTAATATTTCGCTTAACCAGGCCCGATCCGGTCAAAGCATTAATTCCCCTCGATTCCCGAAGTGTCCGCTTCGTTTTCTGCTTAGCAATAAATGCTTGATCTCCCCCTATATATACCCCTGACCAAAAAACTTTCTCCATTCAATTTTCCTCTTTTCCTCCTTACTTTCCTGTTCTAGTTGTCCCGGCAGTTGTTCCGGCCATGATTGTGGTTTTTGATCTTTTTCCGATGGACCTTTTTATTCCCCGACTGAAAATTTATGATCCCGGTGATCGAAGAATTGTAATGACCTCATCTGATGATGGTGAGAGAACTGGACTAATTAACCGATCTGGATTGCAGACCTTGATAGTGCCGATCACGAATCATTCGACCGATTCAAATGGCGAACTGATTTAGAGCGAGAAGACTGCTAATATTCCCCTTAACACCAGCGACTGCCCCTTGGCGTTCATCTGGCTCTTCTCCGCACTGGGTGTTCCGACAGCGGCTCGGTTTCGAGCGGTAACATCGATGACGACGTCTCTTATCTTCATGGGAGTCATAGTCACCCCATCTGAGCTGTACATCTATCCGATGTCAACAGCTGGTCTCCACATCTTTTGACTCAGCCACGAGACTAGGCTTTGACATAGGCCTTTAGATGGGATGTTCCATCGGTCTCTAGAGATCGCCCAAATGATGTATTTTTCAATGTAATCTGATCTATAGAGATGACCGAAATGATGTAGTCCAAATTTAATGCAATCCGATCTCTAGAGATCGCCCAAATGATGTAATCCGATCTTTTGGAAATAAAGATTTTATTTTGTCAATTATCATCTTATTATTATTGCATTAATTATTTTTCGATCTCTGAAGTATTTACCCGATCTGACCTTTAATTTAAATGACCCTAAACCGATCCTCAATTCAAAAGATTTATCTTAATCTGCCAATCTCTAGTTAGCCGATCTCTTATGGAATTTCCGGAATATTCATGAGATGTGTCAGAAACAGCTAGCAGATCGCGCTAACCGATGCACCACCTGGGATGCCGTGAGCATTTAATGCTCGAACGAGTATAAATAGGGGTGGGGTTAGCCAGCTACTCCCTTATGTCATTTTCAGTCTCTTACGAACAACTTCAAAAGTCTCTTACCTCTGATGAAGTAGAGGTGGTAGGACCGATCGGACGACCTGAACCTCCTCCATTGTTTGTTCCCGCCCGTGGCCAAGCAGGATCTTCAAGGCAAACACATTCTTCAAGGAGAGAGAATCTTCCCATGGACGAGCTGCCATCGGTCTTGCAAGAAACCGACCTTCAGTCGTTCAGCCAGGAGTACAACATCGAGCCTGATTCGTACGAGCTCATCCGGTGTCACGGTGATCTTCGTGCCGATCACTTTTTCGAAGAGAATGACATGATCATGGTATACGAGGAACAGTTAAAGGCCGGTCTACGGTTTCCTCTGGACGACTTTTTTAAGGAAGTTTTGAAATATCATCAAGTGTGCATCGCTCAAGTTCACCCGAACTCGTGGCGGATCTTAGTAGCCTTCCGAGGTCTATGTCGAGCTAAGGGGCTCCGACCTACAGCTAAAGTGTTCGCTGAACTGCACCGGCTAACTCGTCGAAAGGACGATGAGTATTGGTTCTTCCAAGCGAAACCACATTGCGGGCTTTTCACCGATCTGCCCTCCTCCCTGAAGAATTGGAAGAACCGATTCTTTATCCTAAGGAGCAAAATTTCGAACAGCTTTGAGGGCTTCCCCCGTAGCTGGCTGCACCAGGGCCCCGTACTTTCGAAGCGCATCACCTTAAATAGAGAAGAAGGCCTGATGGTAATGGAGCTAAAGGATCAGGCGGGCAGAGAGAAGTTTTCTTTTCTGGATGCAGTGATTGCCGAACTGCACCACTGGACAATGGAGTTGATCACCGGCAAAGATTGCAAACTTTGGCTCTCTGACCTCGGCATCGGTATTTTCTACATCTCAGATCTCAGGATCTTAGTGATCTCACTGACCTCTTCTTTGTGCAGGTATGGCAAGCGGCGAAGCCTCCAAGGAGAGCGAGAAGCGAAGAGGAGATCTCGGAAGGTGCGGGAGATGAAGCGGTGAGAAATCTGACACCTGGCATGAGCCCGAGGAAATACAAGAAGGCTCGTCTCAACCTTCGGGACCGGTGGTCTTAGAAGTGGTCCGATCCCCTCCTCGCCTGGAAGAGCCGCCTCCACCTCCTCCAATTGCTCCGAGCGCAGAAGAGGGTCCTTCTCAACCTAACGTGAGAACCCTCTCCCGCGGTGCCCAAGTCTTAGTCCACTCACTAGAGAAGAATCGTACGGTTTGAGAGAACCCTGGTTTCGCCAAGGTCTTGGCGTCCTCTATCTGTCTTCGAGAAGATCGGGATAGGCTGTCTCCGGATAACCTTGATGATATCTTGACCCGATCCATGAGCCTAAACATGGAGTGCCTGGTGAACCAGCACATCATACGGGAGAAGGCGCATCGCTTGGGTAAAGAGGTCGAGAGGATGGGTCATGAAGCAGCTTCCCTCCGATCTCAACTTTCATCCGCTCAGGGCTACATATCTCAAATTGAGGGGCGAATGAAGTTCTATGAAGACAAGCTGGCCGAGCAAGCTCATGTCCTGGCTGAGCGAGATCATGCTCTTGAAGAAGTGCAAGTGCTCCGGGCCGATGAAGCTGCTCAACTTGCTCACCTTGCTGAGGAGCTCAAGGCGAAAGAAGAAGAGATGGTGACCGGAGTGGCCGGCGCTTATGTGAATGCTCACAGAGATCTCCTAGCCGAGCTCAAGAAGCGTTATCCTGAGGAGGACTTCTCTTGGATGGCCAACCTGGCTCCCGAGGATGAAGGTGAGGATAGCGAGGAGGAGGCTGAGGGTGAGAGAGGAGATGGACAAAATGTAGATCAGGCTGGGGGGATCACCCCCAGCCGAATGATTTGTACTAATTCTTGAAATGAAATGAAATGAAACTCCCTTTTTTGTTCGATGAATGGTTGTGATCGGAAAATTCCTAAATTATTTAAACACTTGATTGTCTGAGTATGTTGAAATAACTGAAAGTGATTATTAACCTAAGTGTGAGAGATCGAAAAGCACAATGAGCATGAGATCGGTAGGAAACCAACGCTAGACTGGACTTGATTAAAATTGTAAATTTGGCTTGAACATTTAAGATCGGGATCATCATTAAACCGGAATGGAACCTTAACTTGATTATTCCTAAACTTAAAATGAGAGATCGGCAATAAGACCGGTGACATAAAGATATAGTGTCGGTTCAATTTTGTTTGACAAGAGAGATCAGGAATGTACTTGACTGGTCAGGAAATTTGACAATTGGCTTGAGAGATCGGTGGGTGACTTGAGAGACCGGTAAGGCTTTAACTGATACGAGGACTTAGCATTGATTCAATTCTCTGTGAAGAGGGATCGGAAATGTGGTTAAATGGCAAGGAGAGGTCGGAAATGTAATTGGCTGGCAAAGGGAGACTTAATGCTGGGGGATCGGTTTCGAAATTTATTGATTCTGGGGGTAAACCAAAATATGGTGTCGACAATAAGAATTGAGATAATGAGTGAAATTAGTTTTACAAGAGTTTGTCAGCGAAAAGAATTTTCTAAGACACCATAAATTATAAAGCTAATTGGCAAGCCTACTTAATGTAAGGCAAGAGGGCCTAAAAGTAAGTTGCAGTAATAGAATTGCTCTAGATGAGGGCAAAGATGTTACAGCTAGTAATTATCAATGGATATTATAATCAGAATAAGTTTAGGATATTAGTGGATTCGAGAAGGATAAGATATAGGAAAATTTGATCTATTGGGATTTATCGTAGTAACTATGCAATGTTCTTGATGTTTGTACTATAAGCTACATATTACAGTACTGACTTGAGATTATTGTGTAAAGCGACGTACTACTCGATAGTACACCAAGATAAGAATAGTTGCCAACGGCATCTATTTTGGTATAATTATACCAAGACAGAATTTTATTATTAGAAATGAGTTTGGAAATCCTATTTAGGGATTTAAAACTCAAAAGTTAGAATACCGAAAGGTTATAGTTCAATACAAAAGGAAGTAAGTTATAGAATATTGATATATAAAAGAGTTGTGGAAGTGAAAATTTAAATAGCTGGTTCAAATGTAATAAAGAAATGTTACGAATATTTGTAAAAGGGTTGACTGGAATGGTTAGAGGGTCAAATCAGAGTAATACCAAAGTATAATGGATTTCTTAGGGGTGATAAGCGGTGCTAAATTTTGACTCGAAAGTCGAGTCAAGGAATTGAGTCAAGGAGGAAGATAACATTGAGGAATGAAATAATTAAAGTTAAGTTGTGGAATTGAAAGAGAAGTAAATAGGAAAGTAAGTATAAGAATTGGTCAGAACAGAACCTGCAGGGTGCTGTGTCTCTACTCCAAGATGATGCATATCAATGGTAAGACACAGTATCCAGTGAGGTGCAGTCAGAGCAGAGACAACTGAGATTTCACAAAAGGCTATTTTTGAGACGGTCGAAAGGCCCGAAGTCAGGGTAACACCACGGGTGTATGCCATGAAGGCTAGAGAGGAGCCAAACCTAGATATTGATGAAACAACACAAAGAAATGAAGAATCAAGGAAGTAAAAGAAACATCAGGTAAATTTCGAGGAGGAAATTTTATTTAGAGGAAAAGAATTGTAACGCCCTCACTTTACGTAGTCCGTACATTCTGCTGCTCCGGTAACCTAATGTCTATTCGGACAAGATAAGATGTCTGGGACTACACATCAGTGATAGTGAGAAGGCATAAAATGATGAAATAAATAATAATAAAATATAAAAAAAATTAAGGAAAAATAAAAGAGAGGAAATGAAACTAGGTTAAACGAGCCGGCACCGTAGCGATGGGTGATTACACTGGGAAGTTACGGCGAAGGCAATTGCCGACCCTAGAACCATGGGGAACCCTCGAAAATAATTTTTGAGACATAATTAAAGGCCTATAGAGATGTAATTGACATTAAAAATATCAAAAAAAATAAATAAATTAGTACAAATAAAAATGAAAAATCAAGAAACCAATAAAAATCAGTGTTACCGAAAAATAAAAAATATAACCCGAAGAGGGGCATTTTGGTCAATTAACACCTAGAGTTGACTTTTGACCTAAATGTCCATTAAAAATAAATAGTATTAAATTTTGGAAACTCCATGAAAAAGGAAATTAAATGTGTAATGAAAATTAGGGAAAATGTGGGAGATTAATTTGAATTATGAAACTTTGGATTATTAAAATATTAATATGAGTTAGTGGGGCACTAAGGGAGACTATATAAACATATGTGGACAAATGTGGACAAGTCCACTATCTCATTTTCTCTTCTTCTTCTTCTTTCTTCACTAAGCCGAATTGAAACCTCTCCCATTGTCCTCCATTGCCATCCCACATTTGAGCTCCATGCCTCCATAACCAAACAATAATTTCTTACTAGAGTCTTGACTAAAGTTGACCTACACACCATGGGTAGCATATTGGCAGCTGAAAGAGAGAGATTTGGAGAAGTTTTGACAAGCTCAACTTGAGGCAAGTGCCCATTTTCTTCCCTTGTTTAACTAAAGTTTACGTTGAGGTTGAGAAGTGTTAAATGGTGAAAATTTTTGAAGGAATTGAAGAGTTAATGATGTGTACTATTTTCGACAGCCATGGATATTGAAGTAGCTTGATTTCTTTTTGCATGTAATTGGTAGGAATGAAGTTAAATAGGTTATGATGTTATGTGTAAGTGGGGAATTGATGTTTAGAGTTAGAATTTTGAAGTAGATTTTAAAGGATTGTGTAATGTTGAATTGGGCAGCCATGAAAGACATAGAAGATTGTTTAATTCTTATATGTAAATTACTATTTGGGAAGTTCATTAAGTTAATTTCATGTACTAGTACTTGATGTCATGTGTATGGTTGATTTTGATTAGTTGAGTTTAGGTTTTGATTTGGTTATTTGAGAATTTTATGATTGGTTGAACAATTGACCTAATTGGATTGGGATTGAGTAAATGTATATTGCTGGACACTTAAACAATTGAGTGTTGCCGGATATTGAACAATTGAGTTATTGGTGGATAATTGACCCAAATGCAATGTGAATGATGTCCATTGGAAGTGCCAATTTTCAATGCAAAGTATGGTTAGTAAGGGCAGTATGCATTTTAGGTTATAAGTGAATTTGTGTGATCCCAATTGGTATGAGGCCAATTGGAGGCAAAACTAGACATAAAATAGGTAACTTTCATGCAGAGGTCATGCCAAAATTCTGCCTAGAAGTGACCTAAAAAAAAGACCAAATCCGGAATTGCCTAACATAAGAACCCAGAATTTGACCATATGAATAGTAGCCATTCAATTGGCCATAACTCACTCAAAACAGGTCCAAATGATCTGAAATTTATATCAATGGAAAGCTTAGACATAGGGCTACATCTTTTGTGCAGATCATAGAACCCAAAAATGCCATTTACTAAGTCAAATTGATTGCCCAAGTTTGGTTACAAAAACTGCCAGACTTGAAATTTACCTAAAAGTGACCCAGAATTTGTCAAATAAGTGCAATTTGACCAGCATTAGTAAAATGACTATAACTTGGTCTAAGAAACTCCAAATGACATTAAATCAGTGCCAAAATTTCAATAAGATATAGACCTACAAAATTAGTGATTTGACCAAAACCCAAAAATCAAAAGAACTAAGTCAATTAATTTGGTTAAGCCAGCATACCAATTCTAGAAATTTGCACAATTGACCAATGATTCCAGAATGATGTTTTAAGGTTATCTTCCTCTAGAGAAATTCAATTGCAATGAGCCATACCATTTTGGAAAGCTAAGAAACAGAACTACAATATTGTTTTAGACACCTCCCACAATTTATGAATGTAAGAAGCTTAAATTATAGGTCAAAGCTACTGACCTAATTGAGAATCACATGAGTATTAACCAACTTGAGTCAAGTCCATTATCTTGGCTATAATTAATTCTAGAAAACATGAAAAATTGTAACCAAAACTTCTGAGTGACCTTAAGACATAGGATAACAAATCCTATGAAGAATGCTAAGCCTAAATGTTACTATAAGCTATCTAAATAAATTAGTCAAGTTCAATATCGAATCTACCTATTAAGGAAATCAAAGTTCAGATTTGACCTAGTTATGGTTAATTGACCATAACTTGAGTTATATAACTCCAAATGGAGTGATTCAAAATGAGAATTAAAGAAGACACAATGAGAAACAATTTGATGAGGAGAATTTTGCCAAATTCCCACTGTAACTTGGTCCAATTGAACAGTTAACATTAGGCATGAAATAAATTTTAGATTAATTGTGAGATATGGTACTGAAACATTGTAAATTATGTGTTTCAAGTTGAAAAAGAGACTAGAAAGGGATCTTCAAAGGAAAAACAAGAATTGAAGTAAATAAGAGGTTTGTGCACAACTAGTTTTTAATTGATTTTGTTCTGAAAATTTTATATGATTAAATGACGTTATTTTCCCTATGTATTATGTTTATCAAGTATTGAATTTATTTCATTAATTATTGAAATTAGTATCGTATGCATGAGTTTAGTTTTGTGAAATGGTATTTCAACAAGTATTAAGCATTGTTGTGGATTGAATAAATTATGTTTTGAAAAATTATGATAAAATATGTTTTGAATTGTGATGGGCAATTTGTATGGAAAAATACAAATTTATGTTTTGAATTGTGATGAGAATAAAAATTATTGGATATTGGAATTGACTTTTAATCGAATAGTATTGTGATTTATGCTCAAAAAAAGGACTAAGAGATTTATGATATTGTTTTATATCTTACTATAGATACTTGACTAGGTTATTATCCGTCTCTCTCATTTATTGAGGAGACAATGGAGTTAACTTTGTTTTGATTACCATGGTACATGCATAAGCTCAGATTCTCCTCTTATTAGAGGTTAGATCTAAGTTTTTTTTGTTATGGCCCTTTTGGAAGTTTCATTGTTGTGATGTGTACTGTGCACAATGATTCGACCTCCCCGATCATAAGGAGTTAAAATCACCCCGGAGATGGCCCTTGCGAATTAGTCTTGCATAGTTAGTGAGATAAAGAATGGTTTTTGAAAGATAAAGAATGGTTTTTAAATGATAAAGAATGATTTTTGAATAGTAAAGAAATTCGATTTCAAATGGGATTTATGCATAATTAATTTTATTGAAATTAATCTTTATTTCCATAATTGCTGAAAGTACTTTAAATGTCCAGTTGTGATTTGATAAATTAAATTTTTTGCTCAAAGTTATTTTATACAAATGATTTATATTATTGCCAATGAATATTTTAATTTTTAGAATTTGATGAATATCCAGATTTCCAAATTATTTGCTGTAATTTTGCTAAGGTATATTGTACTATGTTTTAAGTTATAGTTGTGTACCACTGAGTTCACCACTCAGCGATAGCTTTGTATGCTGTCGCAGGTGAAAAGAGCATAAAACACTTGAGTAAGCTTCCTTGAAGACACATTCAGATCAGCTCCAGGTACATCATAGGTATACCCATGTACATAGGTTTGATGCATGCATGTAATAATATGTATGTAAATTATTTGAGCAGTTGTATAAAAACTCTTGTAAAATATTTTGGTATGTAATTAAATGCAAATTATTGTAATGTAAATTTGAGATTTCATTTACCTGTATAGTTTTGTAATATTAATTTTTGAGTCTTGTAATCAATGAAATGTTTATTTTATGATGAGGTTGGTTTGAAAATGAATTGATTTGATTATTAAGATTGAATTGTGAGATGAAATGAAGCTTATTGGAGTTGTATTTGAGAAATCATATTGGGAGTGCTTTCCTTTTCTGGTTTGAAGAACTATTTTCTCAAAATACAGCCGGCACTCTGCCAAAATTTGAAAAAAAAAAATTTAACACCAAATTTTAATTGATGATTTGATCCATGACCAAAATTTCACTTAAAGGCTTTTTAAGAAATATTTAACGTTCCCACCACTATTTAATTTCACGAAAATTATTTTAAAATCTATTATAGTATATTTAATGGGTTACCGGTAGGCAAAGTACGGTAATTCGTCAGGTGTACTACAGGATCATGTTACATCTTACGGAGGAGTGGGGTGTGACAATTTCAGCAGAAGAGATCATTGTGCAACCTGACTTAACATATGAAGAAGAGCCGAATAGGATCTTGGCACAGAAGGTAAAAGAGCTCAGAAATAAGAGAATTCCACTGGTGAAAGTCCTATAGAGACATCACAACACAGAAGAAGCGACATGGGAGATCGAGGAGACAATGAGGCAGTAGTTCCCTCAGCTCTTCACATCAGGTAAATTTCGAAGATGAAATATTTATTTAGAGAGGAAGAATTGTAACGCCCTCACTATAGGTAGTCCGTACATTCTACTGTTCTGATGACTAATGTCTGTTTGGACAGTCAGAATGTCCGAAACTACACTTAAACTATAGTGAGGAGGCATAAATTGATGGAATAAATGTTAAGAAAATATAAGAAAATTAAGAGAAAATAAAGGAAAAGAAATGTAACTAGGTTAAATGAGCCAAAGTTTCGGCGATGGGTAACCGTACCGGGAAGCGACTGTGAAAACAGTTGCCAACCCTAGACCCACGAAAAACCCTAGGAAATAATTTTTAGGACTTAATTAAAGGTTTAATAAGGTGTAAATGACATTAAAAGTGTCAAAGAAAATTCAAGAAAATTTATTAATCGGCACAGACCAAAAATAACCCGACAAGCATAATGAAGGGCATTTTGGTCATTTCACCGTCAAAGTGAATTTTGACCTAAATGTCAATTAAAATAAGAGAAATTAAAACACATAAAATAAATTAAAATTGTGAATTTATGTATAGAAATGAGAAAAGAAAAGTAAAGAAAAAGAAATAGAATTAATTACCTAAGCATTACATCATGCTAACTTAAGCATGACTTCACCATGATGTTAAAATGACATAATAAAAATTTAATGTAAATTAACCATAGGATAAGTACCAACACAAGAGACAAATTTGACCAAAAGAAACAATCTTCTTCTTCTTCTTCTTTTTTGCCGTCCACCATAGCCACCTTGCTTCCTCCATTTTTTTCTCTTCTTTAGCTTAAATTTCCTCCCTTTCTCACCATAATTTTCATAAGTTCACTTCACTAAAAATCATCCCCACACCATAAGGAAGACTTTGGCTACCAAGAAGTGAAAGAATTCCAAGGTTTACACAAGTCAAGGAGTGATCAACAAGAGGTTAGTGCACTATAACCTCTCCTTCCACTTTTAGGTGTAGTAAGCATGTCAAATTAGGTTAGAATTTCATTAAATTGAAAGAAATTGCTAAGGGAATTAACACTCCTATTTTTGGCAGCCATAAAATTCCTTAGGGTTTGATGTTTTAATTGATGAAAATTTGTTCAATGATGATGTTTGATAAGTTCATATGCTTTAGAAGTTGAATGAATGGAGTTTGTACAAATTGGATAAATGAAATTAGGGTTTGTGATCATGAATTGGGGATTTTGTGTAATTGCTAGAATTTGACTTTGTTGAGATGAATTGATGATATTTAGAAGTGCCATGAATGTCAATTTGTAGTTTGGGAGATTGGAGGAAATGAATTGGGAGTGTATTTTCTATGCAGGTTGTGGCACTCATTGAGTCCAGTGTGGTTTTTGACCTATAACTGAATTTGTGTTGCTCCAATTGGTATGAGACTAATTGAAGATGAAACTAGGGCCAAAATACTCCATTTTTCATGAAGAAACTATGTCCAAATTCTATCCATAAATTGACCTAATTACTATTAGAATACGGCTTACCAAATCCTGAACCCAGAAAAAATGACCAAATGAACAGTACATGTTCATTTAGCCATAACTCCCTCTAGAAAGGTCCAAGCCATTGGAAACCTTAGACATAGGAGTACAACTTCCATGGAGAACACAGAACCCAGAAATGCCTCTAACCAAACCAAATTGCTAGCATAAATTAGGTCACAAAACTATCTAGAACTAAACTGCCCAGAATTTTCTAGACATAGGCATATCCGACCAGTTTTGGAAAAAATGCCATAACTTGGTCTATAAAAATCCAAATTCAATGAATCTAGTGGAAAATTTTTCATAAGACATAAATCTACAATATTGGTATCTTGACCAAAAATCAAAAACTAAGGGAACTAGGTCAATTGGCTAGGTCAAATTAGTATGCAAATTCTGGAAATTGCCTAAGTGACCACTTGACCCCAGAACAGTCTTTTAGTCATATCTCCCACTAGGAAACTCCAATTGGGATGAGCCAAACTGTTTTGGAAACCTAAGAAATAGGTCTCCAACTTTGTTTTAGAAACATTCCTCAAGTTGTGAATGTAAGAACCCTAAAAGTTGAGTCAAACCCATTGACCTGAACTGGAATCCTGTTGGCACAGGGTATATGAGTCCAAGCTAGTTAATTGGCTATAAATAATTCTACAAAACTTGAAAAATTGTGATTCAAAATTTTGAGTGATCATAAGACATAGTTTAACAACTCCTATGAAGAACATTAGGCCTAAAAGTAGCTGTAACATGTCCAATTAATTAGACAAAAATGGACTCTAGAATATGCCTTATTCTGGACTCAGAAAGAGACCAGGAACCAATTGTGATTATTTGACCATAACTTGAATTCTAAAACTGTAAATGACATGATTCAAAAAAGAAGCAGGAACCAGTTGTGGTTATTTGACCATAACTTGAATTTTAAAACTGTAAATGACATGATTCATAAAGGAAAACGAAAATAAGACATAGAGAGACAACTTCCATGAAGGAAGTGTAGCCAAACAGTGGCCATATCTTAGTCAATTTGCTAGGTAAAGATATGACACCAAATCTGGACCTAAAGAAAGGTTTAAGAAATTGTTTAATAATTAATATGCAAATTACCTACTTGAATTACTAAATGCATAAATTACATGGAAATATATGTGGGACCTACTTTCCACTACAAAGGGACATAAATTTTATATAAAGTAATTAATAATATTAATTTGTCCAAAGTATACATATACTCATATATATAGCTTGGATACCACGTAGGGACTACCGATTGCAATACTGCTCACATGAATGATCATTGATAGACAATAAATGTTTGAGATGGTTATTCTACTGGCTTTATATCTGCCCGTTGGCCATAGTGCCTATTATCATTTTTGGCTTTATGCCTGACCACTGGCCTTGTGCTTGACATGACTGATGTATACTTGATAGACATATAGATGTCCAACTAGTATACTCCCGGGTATCCAGCCTTTATAATCTGTTGTAGGTTACTTAGGCATTGATATGAATTTAATTAGATAGAATATGAAAGGAATGAATATAAAAGATCCCAATAAATTTAATTATCTCCAAAGATCAATAAACATGTAAAGGACCATAATGTTATAAATCATACATAGATTAATTATGTTAGATTATTTTATTATTTTTATTTTAAATTATGCACTACTAAGCAATTCGCTTAGAGCATTGGTTTTCCATCGCGTAGGTACTGGAGAACACCAGCAACCACAGTAGTAGTGCTCTGATAGAGTATTGACCAGATCTGCCACAGTCTGAGAGTCACTTCTGTGTTTTGTTTTGGTAGGGCCCATGTAATTAGATTTTGTATTTTATTTACTATACATAAGTGAATGTTGTATATCATTTTGGATTGTAAATAAATTGTAAATTATTGTGTAAAGGAATTTGTATATGAATGAAATATATATATGATTCCCTTGTTGTATGAGTAAAGATGACATATGAAAATGCAAAATAAAATAAGTGATTTTAACAAGTGAATAGTGGAACCTGCCATTTGCAAATAAAACAGTGAAGACTCTGTTCAGATTTCCAGTAAAATAAAATGTGATATAAAAAAAAATCTCCACACATGGATAAACTGAATAAATGAAATTTAAAATTTACAATGGACATGAAAAGATAAGATAAGGTGCTCAAGCACCAAGTGTGGCATGCTTTGCTCGGCTATACTATAGATGGGCAAGGGGCGTCTCAAAATTACGATAGCAACTAAGCTCGTAGTCACTTCCCGGTTCGGTCACCCATCACTGTGACCTCGACTCATTTAACCGATTATGCTTTATTTTCCTTGTTTCCATTTCACCTTTATGTGATTTCTATTAATTTTTATTTATGGCTTTTCTAGATGACATAGATATAGTTCTAGACACCCTGACTATCCAGACAGACACTAGTCACCAGAACAGTAGAATGTATAGACTACTTAGTATGAGAGTGTTACAACTTGACCCCAGAATAGTATTTATACCATATCTCCCACTAGGAAACTCCAATTGGAATGAGCCAAACTGTTCTGGAAACCTAAGAAATAGAAATCCAACTTTGATTTAGGAACTTTCCTCAAATTTTGAGTGTAAGGACCCTAAAATGGAAATCAAGACACTGACCTGAACCTGAAATCCTGAAGGTACAGGGTTCATGGGTCCAGGTCAGTTAACTAGCCATAACTGACCCTACATAACCTGAAAAATTGTGATTCTTGAACCTAAGTGACCCTAAGACATAGAGTAATAACTCATATGAAGGACATTAGGCCTAAAAATGGCTGTAGCATGCTCAAATGGCTAGATAAATTTTGACTTTAGAATCTGCCTGGTTCTATAACTAAAAAGGGTCAATGAACCAGTCTTGAAAAATTGACCATAACTTGAGTTCTAAAACTCTAAATGACATGATTCAAAAAGGAAAACAAAGATAAGATATAGAGGAACAACTTCCATGAAGGAAGTGTGGCCAAATAGTGGCTACACCTTGATCGATTTGCTAGGTGAAATTAAGACACCAAATCTGAATCTTGAGAAAGGTCCATAAAATGACTTGTCATATGATATGGAATTAACCAAAATGATTTGCTAAATATAAAAGTGACATGAATATATATATGGGACTTTTGTTTCCCATCACAAGTAATATGAAAATGCTATGAAACACAACTAGTACATGACATGAAATAATGAAACAATAAGTACTAAATAATACTACTTTGCCCAAAGTATACCTAGACTTATGTATATAGCATGGATTGATTGGTATCCCAATTAGGGACCACATATTGCAACACTACCCACATGAATATGTCTGATATGGTTATTCTACAGGCTTTATGTCTACCCGTTGGCCATTATGCCTGATATGATTTCTGGCTTTATGCCTGCCCGCTGGCCTTGTGCCTAATATGACCAATGTATACATGATAGACATATGGATGTCTAACTAGTATACTCCTATGTATTCAGTTTTTATAGTTTGTTATAGGTTACTTGGGCACTGATATAAATTTAATAAGACTAAATATGAGATAAATGAATAGAAAAGATCCTGATAAATTTAATTGCTCCCAAAGTTCAACAAACATGTAATTGACTCAAAATTTATGAAATTTTATGTGGAATATTTATCTTCAATTATTTATCTATTTTTATTCCTATTTATGCACCACTAAGCAATTCGCTTAGTGCTTTGGTTTTACCACGCATAGGTACTGAAGACCAGCAACAACAGCAGCAGTAGTGCCAGATATATAGGGATTGGATCAAATCTGCTATAGTGTTGGTGTCATCTCAGCAGTCCATTTTTGGTAGGGCTCATGTGTATCTAAATTTTGTATTTTATTCTTTGTACATAAGTAAACGATGTAATTCATTTTGTGATTGTAAATAACTTGTAAATTATTGTATATGAATTCTATTATTGTATATGAAATTTTATATGAATGAATGAAATATATTTACTTGAAATTAATATGAGTAAAGATGATATGATATGATATATGGAAAGGTGAAATAAATATGAACTATTCTAACAGGTGAATGGTGGAACCTACCATACGCTTATAAAACAGAGAGACTTTGTCCGGGCCTCTACAAAAATAAATTATGATAAAAAAAATTTTCAATACATGGACAAATATGAATAAATGCAAATTAAATTAATATGATATAAGACAAGACAAGATAGGGTGCTCCGGCGCCGAATGTGGCACGCCTTGCTCAGCTACACTATAGACGGGTAAGGGGCATCGCAGCAAGTTAGCACCCCATCACATAAGACCTTTTGAGATCACAGACAGAGTGGGAGCAGTTGCCTACTGGTTAGAGTTGCCACCAAACCTTTCTCATGTCAACCCAGTATTTCATATTTTCATGCTTAAGAAATATGTCCCTGATCCTTCTCATGTACTACAACTAGACACAGTGGAATTAAATGAGAACCTAACCTTTGAGGAGCAGTTAGTAGCCATAGTAGACTATCGGATGAGATAGCTTTGATTAAAATAGAACCCTATGGTTAAAGTTCTGTGGAGGAGTCAATCGGTGGAGGAGAGTACCTGAGAGTTAGAGTGGGATATGCACAATAAGTACGCATACTTGTTTAGTATGTAACTTAGTGTTATTATTTTGCCTTGTATAAAAAAAAATTGAGAACGAATTTTATATAAGGAGGGAAGAATGTAACATCCTAAATTTTTAAATAATTATTTTATGTGTAAATTTTGATATTTTAATGCATTAAATATTATGGTATTTAATTTAAATTTTCTGAGTTTTTAAAACTGAGTTTTTATTTTTTAAGATAATTAATTTTAATGATTTTTAAAAATTAATTTAAAGACCACGTGGTAAGTTTGAAAATATTTTTGAACTCCATAAATTTTTTTGAGTTTTCTATATATCTTTTCGAAATTTTGAGCCTCATTTTGGATCTCAAGATAGAGCAAATATAAAATTTCAGGTGTCCTGAATCGAATCAATCAACTCAAACTAGACCAAATCGGATCGATAGAATCGGACTGGCCCTTTTCCTTTTTCTTTCTACTCTCCCACACGCCTTCCACCTCCCGTCCTTCTCTCTCCTCCCTTTTCACCACCGTCGGCCACCACTTCCCCCTCCTTCCTCCCTTGCTGGTGCACCGTCAGCAAGCCTTTTCCTTTGTCGCTGCTTCTCTATTCAGCCAGAAATGCGGCCCAAAGTCCTTCCTTCCTCATGCATGCCTTTTTGACTTCTCTCGCCATTTTTGGCGATTCCGGCCACCAATTGGTCTGGGCCTTGTCCTCATTGTGTTTTACTCCTTGAGAGCTTTCCATAAACACTAATTTTATCAATTTTTATTGAGTTGTTTGTGCAAATCGAGCTTAGAAAATTTTAGCCCTATTCTAATTTTAAGCTAGATTTCTACCAAACTGTGAACCCCACTGAAATTCCAAGACCACCAGCGCGTTTTACTCGTCAAGTGCTTTCAACAACATCAATTTGGAATTTTTCTAACACCAAAAATTCAAAGGGTCCCACAAGCTTACTAGTAATTTTTTAGATCTTTTACAAGTCTTTTTAATTAAATAAAAATTTTATTCTAACTCTTGGTGTTGTGGGCTTCGCGTAGGTGCTCTCGTTTCAAAAAAATTCTACCAGCGATCAGGACTGTAATTTCAGAGCAGACATGCGAGCTGTTGGACTCACTTCAAAAGTAGGTCAATATTACAGTGCTTCGTACCATTTTCAGACACCTTGGACTTGTTTCAGGTGTCAGAATTGGCATAGGTAAACTCGAACTCCAAATGACCCATTTTACCCAAGGTTAAGTTTAGAATAAAAATTCATAAAATATTCGTGGGTAGCTAGAAAATTATGATTCCAATTGGATGAGTATAATAGCATTGTTAGGGACTGCAGGGCATAATTATAGAATTTTTGTGGTTAGTTTAGATAGATTTTACAAAATGATAGTTTTAAACTTAATAGTTGAATAGTGTAAATATGTGAGATTTGGTTGCTTTGGTAGGCTCAGGAGGGGCATTATATTGTTGATGTGTTGTGGGCCTAAGGCCTTTGGATTAGGAAGTGCTATTTGAGCTATTTTGCAGGTTTGGTAGATCTTAAGTATAAGAAAAACTCCGTCGAATTTCCGGCATAAAATCTAAGGTGTCTTAAATTCTTTAATTTTTTGGTTGACTGCATACATGGTTGACGTTCTGCGTCCCATGGTATGACGGCCCGAGGCACCGCGGTGTCCAGTGCCAACGACCCGTTATGCAGTCCAGTCGTCTAGTATAGGTTACTTGGGCAGTCAATTAAAGTATTATTCAATTCAGGCAGCTAAGTTAAGTTAAGTATAATGAAAATCCAGTACAATTAAATTAAGTATTGAATGAATAATCAAAATAGATAAGACAAAGAAAAATAACAAAAAAATAAATTGCGTAAATGCAGGACTTGAAATACAATACAGATAGAATAAATTATATACCTGCTAGTATTACTGAAAAGTTATAAACTAAGCACTTCCAAAGAGGAACAAACTAGTATATAAGATCGTTGATACTAGAAATACTATACCAAATTAAATTGACTCTGAGTATCTGAATTATCATTTATTTCTTTCTTTACTTGTATATATTATTTCTGGTTATATTATTGCACCACTAAGCAGAAATGCTTAGCGCGATGGAATTGCTTCCTCGCAGTATCAAGGTAAAACCAGATGGTATCGATTGAGATTTTTGGAGTCCAGATCTGCGAAGTGTCGAAGAGTTCAAGATTGTCACCTCCTCAAAGAATGCATGTAGATAGGGCTCATTTTATACATGTTATGTATATTGTTCATTCCTAGCACATTGTAAATTATTTGTATATCTTGTACAAAATAAACTCATGTAATTAACCTATGAATTATGGAAGCTATTCAAAGTAAGTATTTTAGTATGTGAATTGAATTTGAGTTATAATGAAATTATATTTGTGAATATTGAGATATTGAAAATCTAATGAGATTTCTGAGAAATCTGGATACTGCATTGAGATACATTATGTTTGAAAATTTTTGAGACTATTAAGTTTGAGAAATTGAGTATATATTGAAATTGTCTTTGGCAGGTTCAGAAGAACTGTTTGTCCAAATTACAGCCGACACTTTGTCGGATTATCGTTAAAATTTTTGAAATTTCCAATTTAGTTAGATTTTGACACTTATTAAAAATAGCCTAAATCTTCAATAAAGTTTTTGAATAAATAAATCAAGAACTGTAATGAAATCAGTTAAAATAGAGTGCTCCGGCACACTGAGTGGCATAACTTGCTCGGCTACACTGTAGTCGGGTAAGGGGTGTCACATTTAGTGGTATCAGAGCGCGGTTCAGGCGTTTCTGGACCTAGATAGATTGCATATCATGCATTGCATTCATAAGAGTCGAGGTGACACTATTGCAGATCTGTATTTCCTATTTATTTTAGGTTAAGGTATGGAATAAGAGAGTGAAGAGACAATGAGATAGTGAATGGAGATGAGAAGGAGACTGTATTTAAGATGAAAAAGGATGAGTACATAACTGTTTGAGGATAGGAATGAGACTAGAAGAAAGTGAAGTATGATAACACGGAAAGGTGAAGAAATAAGGAGGTAATAGCTCCTCAACTGTTTGCATCAGGTAAATTTCGAGGACGAAATTTAAATTAGAGGGGAAGAGTTGTAACACCCTCCCGGTAATCACTCCGTACATCCTACTGTTCCGGTGACCGGTGTCGGTCCGGACAGCTAGAATGTCCGAAAAAATATTTAAACTAAAGTCAGGAACCATAATTAACTCAAATATTAATGAGAAAAATTTAGTGAAAATTTTAGAAATAAAATACAGTTAAGTCAAATGAGCCGGTGCCCAAGCGATGGGTAACCGGAGGGAAGTTGCGGTTCTCGCAACGAGGAGCCCTAAACCCGGGGGAAAAATTATAAAATAATTTTTGGGACTCCAGAGAAGAGTCATTGAGGTTCCTATGGCATTAGAATGCCAAGAAAATACCTAGAAAAATTTTTCAATCGGTGCAGACAATTTTGACCCGTTAAGTCAAACGGAGGGCATTTTGGTCATTTCGCCTTCAGAGGTGATTTTTGGCCGACTTGTCCAGTCGAGTAAATAATTAATATGACATAAAATGTGAATAAATATTGTTGAAAATTAAATTGAAAATGAGTAGAGAAGAGAAGAAAAGAAAATGAAAGAAAATGCTAATTATGACATCATATGATGTCATTTAAATTTCCTCCACCAATCACAATTTGTTAAACTTATTAAAAGAGATAAAAGAGACCAAAAATATGAAAAACCAATCTGCATCTTCAACCTTGGGCAGCCTAAAAAAACGTTGAGAGAGAGAGAGAGAAGAGGTTCCACCATTAAAGCTCCTTTAAGCTTCATTTCTCTCTTGTTTCCACCACTAAACCCTAACCCCTTTCATTAAACCTTGACCATATCACTTGGGGAAGCTTTTGGCAGCCAAGAAGAAGAAGGAAAGTGAAGTTTTAGCTTGAAGAAATCTGCCCTACAAGAGGTTAAAGTGAGGTTAGTGCTATCCTTTCACTCTCACTCCTTTAATCCTTGTTAAAGCATCATTTTAAGTTAAGAAATTGTAAGAGTTTGAAGTAAGTTATATGTGTTAGGGCATCTTTAATTTTTGGCAGCCCTAAGGAAGGATGAGGTTGATTGTTTTAATGAATTTAGAATGGATAGAAATGATGTTTAAGGTATGAATATGCATGGATGTTGAATTAGTGTGCTAATTGAGGTTTATGGATAATTTAAATTGGACATTAGGGTTTTGAGAAGTGAAACTTGGATTTAGCTTATGGAATTGTGAAAGAACATTATAAGGGTCAATTAGTGACCATTTTAGGTATGTTGACCATGAATTGGACTGAAAAATAGTATAGCCAAGTGAATGTGTAGGCTGCCTTGTTAGTGCAGCAGAGGGACTGAAAATTCAGTCCACTTGCACTGCCATAACTTTGGCTGTGTAGGTCCAATTGGTGTTTGGCCAATTGGACATGAAACTAGGCTTATAATGACACATTTTTGCTGAAGAAACCATGCCCAAAAGACCAAAGCAAGTGGACCAAAACTTGGCCCCAATCCGGACACCCTGCAACAGCCCCTGCAGAAATGACCAAATGAACAGTAACTGTTCATTTGGCCATAACTCACTGTAGATTTGGTCAATTGACCTGAAATTTTTACAGCAACAAGTTAAGACATAGACAAACAACTTTCATGAAGAAACCTACCCCAAATTATGACCAGAACCTAACCCAAATGGCAGTCACAGTTACTGTTCAAACCTGCAACTCTGCAGATTTTGATTTGAGCAGTAATGTTTGGAGGACTATAACTCTCTCTAGAAAACTCGGATTTAGGCGATTCTTGAACCGATGGAAACCTAAGGCATAGTAGAACATTTCATATGAAGAAAGTTAGACCAAATTATGAACTTAACTTGATCAAATTACTGACCAAAGTTGGACCAAAAATCTGCCAGACCCAAAATCTCAGCATGAACAGTGCACGTGAACAGTAAACTTATTTTGGCCATAACTTGAGCTACAAAACTCCAAATGGAGTGATTCAAAAAAAGAAATTCAACTAGACAAAATAAGGAACATTTTCTATGAAGGAAGTTTTGTCAAATTCCAACAGTAAATCGACCAATGAAACAGTGCAACTTCGGAGCACCAAAACCGAAAATTGGCAATTTTGCCAAAATGACCTAAGCTTTGAGAAAGTGACCAAAACCAACAAGTTTTAAATGAAAAATGTAGTATGTTTGAAGTGCCAAAGTCAATGTACATATTTTCTATGCAAAAGTCAACATTTTAGTTGACTAATGAAGTGAATAGTGACATGAAAACTTGAAATAAGCTTGGAAATGGATTTGGTAATTGATTCCAACAAGTTTTAAATGCAAAATGTGGTACATCGGGAGTGTTAAAACCAATGTACCTATTGTCTATGCAAAAGTCAACATTTTTGTTGACCAATGAGGTGAATAGTGACACCAAAACTTGAAGAATTCAAAAGTATCCAATAAGCTTGGAAATGGTATTGGCAACCAATACCAACAAATTTGAAATGCAAAATGTGGTATCTTTGAGAACTTAGATTCAATAAATTTATTATGTATTAAAAAGTCAACAATTTGAGTGAATAGTAATATGAATAGTAATACAAAAACACAAAGTACAACAACTAGATTGGTAGAACAAATTAAGGTATGAAAATTTAGAAATGCATCTAGGGAACTTTAAATTGCAATTGGCAATTAATACTAGTAAATGTAAAACTCAAAATGTGGGATCTTGGTGTAATTAGAATTAATATATCCATTAAGTATAAAAAGGTCAACATTTTGGTTGACTAGTATGATGAATAGTAATCAAAATGATTAGTGAATTAAGATGAAGACCTAGAACCAATTCTAAGCTTAAATGCTTAGAATTGTATGACAAATATGGACTATGCATCCTAGTCAAAATTGTTAAAAAGAAATTTAGGCCATAAATTTGAAATCCATGAAATATTCATGGATTACTTGAAACATGAAAAATAAGTCACCTAATTGATGTGAATAGATAGTTAGGGCATATATGCCCATCACAAATGGAATTCATAAAATATTAGTAACTCAACTTGAAATATAAAATTTGTAATTACATAAGTAGACTCTTGAATGTATAAATGAGAAAGGAAAAATGTTTTGAATACAATGGTACATGTGAACTATTGTTTAGAATTGGGATCAATATGAATAACATAATGAATGGATAAATAAACCATATTAATGTATGAATGAGACATTAGTTCTCATTATTGTAAAGAGGAGAAGTATTTTGAGTACAATGGTATAAAAGGATAATTGATGTGAATTGTGATCATATAAATGATCAAATGAATGTATGAATTATGATTGAAATTTATCATGAAATAATGAAGTCATAAAGCACAATATATTAATATTTTAAAGTATCAAATGCCCTAGTATACCTAACAAGATTGGTTTGGATAGTTTGGCATGCCAATAGGGTATTGTTTTAGCGATCGCGAAAGGCTTTATGCTTGTATTCATGGCTTTATGCCCGTATTCATGGCTTTTATGCCCGTATGCATGGCTTTTATGCCCGATTATGTGATATCATGGCTTTTTAGCCATATTGACTGCATACATGGTTGACGTTCTGCGTCCCATCGTATGACGCCCGAGGCACGCGGTGTCGGTGCCAACGACCCGTTATCGATCGATCGTCTAGTATAGGTTACTTGGGCAATCAATTAAAGTATTATTCAATTCAGCTAAGTTAAGTTAAGTATAATGAAAATCCAGACAATTAAATTAAGTATTGAATGAATAAGCAAAAGAGATTAGCAACAGAAACATAACCAAACTATAAATTGCGTAACATGCAGACTTGAAATACAATACGAGATAGAATAAATTATATACCGCTAGTATTCTGAAAAGTTATAAACTAAGCACTTCCAAAAAGGAACAAACTAGTATATAAGATCGTTGATACTAGAAATACTATACCAAATTAAATTGATTCTTGAGTATCCGAATTATCATTTATTTCTTTCTTTACTTGTATATATTATTTCTGGTTATATTATTGCACCACTAAGCAGAAATGCTTAGCGCGATGGAATTGCTTCCTCGCGCAGGTACTGAAGGTAAAACCAGTAGACTGTCGACTGAGATTTTTGGAGTCCAGATCTGCAGAAGTGTCAAAAGAGTTCAAGATTGTCACCTCCTCAGCAATGCATGTAGATAGGGCTCATTTTATACATGTTATGTATATTGTTCATTCCTAGCACATTGTAAATTATTTGTATATCTTGTACAAAATAAACTCATGTAATTAACCTATGAATTATGGAAGCTATTCAAAGTAAGTATTTTAGTATGTGAATTGAATTTGAGTTATAATGAAATTATATTTGTGAATATTGAGATATTGAAAATCTAATGAGATTTCTGAGAAATCTGGATACTGCATTGAGATACATTATGTTTGAAAATTTTTGAGACTATTAAGTTTGAGAAATTGAGTATATATTGAAATTGTCTTTGGTGAGTTCGGAAGAATGTTAGTCCAAATTACAGCCGACACTTTGTCGGATTATCGTTAAAATTTTTGAAATTTCCAATTTAGTTAGATTTTGACACTTATTAAAAATAGCCTAAATCTTCAATAAAGTTTTTGAATAAATAAATCAAGAACTGTAATGAAATCAGTTAAAATAGAGTGCTCCGGCACACTGAGTGGCATAACTTGCTCGGCTACACTGTAGTCGGGTAAGGGGTGTCACAATATATATATATTATGATGACTCATGTCCTGGTGCTGGTCTGGCCCAGAAATTAGGTCATGACAAAATTCTTACATTTGTTTTGCACTACTTTTTCGTTGATTGAAAGCTTTTATTTTTCTTCTAAAAAATATATATATAATATTTTTAGAGTTTATATATATATATATATATATAAGCAATGGAATTTTATTAAAAATTAAAAGAGAGGAGAAGAGGGAAATAACCAATGATAGCAAAACTCAGGATCAATAAATTCATCCCCAATACACTCGTCTATTAAACTAATTTACCAAACTGATAAAAAAAAAAAAAAAAAAAAAAAAAAACACCCTCCCAAAAAGACAAAACAAGGATATAAGCATAACATGATAAGAAATAGAAAGTAGTTTATAAAGGAACTAAGAAATTCTCATTGCGGCAACCTCCTGATCTTGCTAGTTCATAGGTTATATTGTTATTGCTTGGATGGCAACCCATGAAATTTCTTACTAAAGAGATAAAAGTGTATGTGGGCTCACTAAATTGTGCAGGTGAGCAACCCCTAAACTTTACCTTTTTTTTTTTTTTAAACAATTGCACCCTAAACTATTGACAATAGTACAATTATGCCATACCGTTAACCACACCATTATAAATTAACATGACTGCCACCTCATCTATTAACACCATTTAACCATTGCATCATGACAGTTCTATTAATTTAGGGGAGTTAATATAATTAAGGTGAAAGTTTTATTAAATTTTAACGATGTAGTTAACAATAAGGTACAGTTATAATGTTGTCAATAGTTCAAAATGTAATTATTAAAAACAAAGTTTAAGATGCAATTGTAAAAATATTAAATTTTGAATTTTTTTTTAAACCATTATCACGCTTAAAAATTGTTATCAAGTTTAATATGCTTTCCATCATTTTCATCTATGCAAATACTCTATCAACTCAATTTACTTTTTAATAAAGTAGTTATTCATATATTTAGTTTTATGGCTTACATTAAATTTTATAAAAAGAAAAAAGTTTAATATTGTAAATTCTTGCACATTTGATTTGCACCATTTTTTTGTTGATTGAAAGCTTTTGTTTTTCTTCTAAAATATATATATAATGGAATTTTATTAAAAATTAAAAGAGAGGAAAAGAGGGAAATAACCAATGATAGCAAAGCTCAGGATCAATAGATTCATCCCAATGAACTCATCTATCAAACTAATTTGTCAAATTGATAAAAAAAAAAAAAAAAACACTCCTAAAAAAAAAATATGGATATAAGCATAATATGATAAGAAATAAAAAATAGTTTATAAAAGAGCTAAGAAATTCTCGTTGCGGCAACCTCCTAATCTTGCTAGTTCATAGGTTATATTGTTATTACCTGAATGGCAACCCATGAAATTTCTTACTAAAGAGATAAAAGTGTTTGTAGGCTTTCTAAATTGTGCAGGTGAGATCCATCTTTAATCTCTTTGCCTACCATAAACTTGGTAGAGAAAATAAAAATTCCCAATCCAACTCCCTTGATGAAAATGTGAGGCTAGTTGAAGTGGTTATACATATAAAATAATAAATTACTAAAATTCATCTAAGATTTAATATAACAATTTTTTATTACTTCAAAATAAGTTATTATGATTTTTTACTTTAGTCTTAATAATAATAATAATAATAATAATAATAATAATAATAATAATAATAATAATAATAATAATAATAAATTATTTTAAAATTTATTTAATTTTAATTAAGATTTAAATTTAAAATCTTATAATTTTAAATGCGATTTTAATAATATTGACATAAAACACATTAAAATAATAATAAATAATTTTATTACATTTAAATTAAAATTTTATATTTAATTAAATTTTACTTTTTAAAATTTTATTGAAAAATGTATTATTCTTCCAAAATTTTATATTTTAAGTAATAATAAATTACAAAATTTAATTTTCAAACAACAAAAACCAAAGTGTATTTTATATAAGGAGGCCAGCAAGGTATATCTCTTCATTCTCCTTTATATAAGAAGGCGAGGAAGGTTATTTCTCTTCATTCTCCATATGTTTATATCATCGCAACTCTAAACACATATAACAACATGGCTGGTAGGCTGAAGCCTACAGATAATGGGTGCTTTTGACTTTTGGCCAATAAGGGGGAGTCCAATTGGCAAGAGAGTGTGAGATGGATGCCGTTACACACCAAAAAGAAAGGGTTGAACTTAGCTTATCGGTGAAATCCATGATATTTGAGGCATATCTAATATTTATTTTTTACATTGATATTTAAATTTATAATTTAAAAATAATTTTAATATTATTGAATTAAAACTTATTTAATAATAATAATAATTATATACCTTATATTATGTATTATATGAATGAAGTATGATCTTTAAAATTGAGTCTTGCAAATATAGGTTACTTAGTCCAACCATAAAAATATTTTTCATTTTTTATTTTTTATCCATCATTTTCTTTATTTATTCAAACATTTATCAATTATACTAATTTTTATCTTCACGTATGTTACTTGTTGATTTACTCATTATATACATGTGATTTAAAGCTTTTTTTTATAATTTTCTTTTAATTTTTTATATAATATAATATTATTATTATATATTATTTTTAATAGTTAATTAAATTTAGTTATTTATTAGTATAACTGTATTTTACTTCTAATTAAAGTTGATTCAAAAAGTTATAAGAAAATAAAATTAATAAATTATTTTACTTTAGTCAATTGAAATATTATAAATAAAACAAATGAAATAGAATTTTTAATATACATTATTTTAGTGATTAAAGTATTATAAATAAAATATCATAAAAATGATATGGGAATATGAATATTTTAATTTTACAAATTAAAATTTATTATTTACTAAAAGTTATTTTCAAAATAGTTTCAATTTTTTTTAAATAAAGTTATTATAATTCATTTAAAATAAAGATTGTAAGACAAAATATATGTTTTATTGTTTGACTTTGTCTTATTGCAATAAGAATTTTAGAACTAACAATTTTTTACAAAAACCTTTTTTTATATTTTTTAAAATAATAAAAATAATAGAGGGTGTTTTTAGAAATCCTCATGTGTCCCTTCTCACTTTTTAAATTTTTTCAACTTCTTGCTATTATAGTAATTTTTTTTTATTTTTATAAATTTTAGCTTGATTTTAAATATTTATTATTTTTAGTGTGTAGCGAAAATTAAAATAAATTCACAATTAAAATTATGACTAGAAAAAATTAATAATCAAAATTACACTATGTTAACTGATTTAAATCAATTTTGACTATAGGTTAAAAGAAATTTTCAAACCATGCTAAAACTATTGAAAAAAAAATTAGTTATAATTATAAAAATTTGAAAAAAAAAATATTTTTTAATATTAAGCCTTTAATTTACATATTATCATTTTCGATTAATAAAATTATTTATAAGTTGGAATTTTTATCTATATAAGTATTTTTTGAAATAAGATTTATAATAAGACTAAAATTTTAAAATGTTAATTATTATTTATTGTAAATTAAAAAATTGTAAAATATCCATTTATATTTTTTATATTTATTAATTACTTATTAGAAAAAAACACAATACTATAAGTAAAAAAAGGTTAGGTTAATGATTGGATGAATTTTTATGATTTATTAATTTATATATGTAATGAAAATTAAAGAAAATTGAAATACATATATATATATAGAGAGAGAGAGAGAGAGAGAGAGGAGCTCTACTAGTGTAGCTTGCCTGTCGATGTTCTTCAAGTTTTTGCAGATTGTCTGTCATTTTTTACTAGTTTTATTTGATGGTCATATGTAGATATTTCAAATTGAATTAACTATGTTAATTTGTTAATAAAATTTATTTGCTAATGAAAAAAAGTACCTTACAATTTCAACAACAATAAATTTTATTTTTCTACAAATCAGTGGTCATTTAATTTTTCAAGAGCATAATTTACTTTTTTGTTTTTCCTGTAATTAAGCAATCATTTACTTTTCTTTCAAATAAATAGTCTTACTTTTCCTGCAAAATGATTAAATTTATATTTCAATAATCAATTGACTCTCAAGTTTAACAAATTATGACACTGCAAAATAATATTGACAAAACACATTTTAAAGGAGTCAAACAACCATAAGCAAATTTAGTCTTTTATTTTCTCCTATATAATTTGTAATGCCCTCACCGTCGGTAGTCCGTACGTTCTATTGTTTCAACGGCTAATGCGTGCCCGGACAATCAGGATATCTGGAACTATACTTAAATGATAGTGAGGAGACATGAAATGATGGAATAAACGATAAGAAAATACAAGAAAAATTAAGAAAAAATAAAAGAGATGAAATATAACTAAGTTAAACGTGCCGGAACCATAGCGATGGGTGACCACACCGGGAAGTTACGACGAAGGCAATTGTCGATCCCAGGACCGTGGGGAACCCCGAGAAATAATTTCCGAGACTTAATTAAAGGTCTAATGAGTTATAATTGACATTGGAAATGTCAAATGAAATTTAGTTAATTAGTACAAATAAAAATGAAAATTTAAGAAACCGACAAATTCAGAATTAAATCGGTATTACTGAAAATTTTTAAATATGACCCGAAGAGGGGCATTTTGATCATTTGACACCTAGAGTTGACTTTTGACCCAGATGTCCATTAAAAATAAGTGGTATTAAATTTTAAAAATGCCATGAAAATAAGAAATTTGACATATAATGTAAATAGTGAAATATGAGGGCATAATTGCAATTAGGGAAAAACCTTGGATTATTTAAATGTTTAATTAACATTAGGGGAGCATTATGGACATATAAAAGCACCAAGGGACATGTGTATATCCACTTTCACCTTCTTCTTCCTCAAATCTTCATTTAGCCAAATTGGTTTCCTCTCCATTGTCCTCCATAGCCGGCCAAACACCAAGCTCCTATCTACCATGATCAAGCCTTGATCCTTACAAGTTCCTTCACTAAATTTAGTCTACACAACTTGGGAAAGGTATTGGCAGCAAAAAGAAGGAGTTTTGGTGAAGTTTGATCAAGCTCAAAAAATGGTTAGTGCTAGTTTTTCTTACCTCACTTAATTAAACTTTGTATTAAGGTTGCGATGAGTTGATTTGCTAAGAAAAATTGAGGAAATGGTTGAGTATTGGGGAGCCATAAAATCGGCAACCATGGAAGTGCATGGTTATTAAATTATTCTTACATGTATTTGATGGGAATTAATATTGATTAAGATAATTTAATGTGCTAGTAAGTTAATTTCATGTGTATGTTATGATTGAGCATTTGAATTTGGGATTTGAGTAATTGTGGAAGACCTAGTACAATTGGTAAATTCTGGCAGCCTTGATGAGCTTAGAAGGTTGATAAGTTCATGAAATTACTTGGTGAATTATGGTATTGATGGAGTAGTGAAAGTGTATTGTATATGGCTAATTGAAGTATAGGTATTAGCTAATTAAATCCCATGTTTAAGATGTTGATTTTGACTCTATGAATTAAGGTTGTGTATTATATATTCAGGACTTATGTATACTACTGGGAATTGACTAATTTGAGGCTTCATGAATGAAATTAGAAGTGCTATGAATGTAAAATTGTAGTTTGGGAGAAGGAGGATTAAGCATTGGAAGTGCAATTTGTGTGCAGGTTGTGTGATTGATGAAGGCAATGTATAATTTGAGTCATAACCTAATTTATGTGACCCCAATTGGTATGAGGCTAATTGGAGGTAAAACTAGACCTAAAATGGACCAACTTTCATGTAGAAAGCTTACCAAAATTCTGTCCAGAAAATGACCAATTTAGTGACCTAATCCGGATTGGCAATTTGAAACCCAGAATTTTTTACCATATGAACAGCAGTCAATCAAATGGCCATAACTCATCGTAGACAGGTCCAAATGACCTAAAATTTATACCATTGGAAAGCTTAGACATAGGACTACAACTTTGATAAAGACACCAAAGCCTAGAAATGCCATTAACCAAGTCGAAATGCTTGCCCAATTTGGGTTACAAAAACTGTCCAGAATCGAAATTGACCATAATTTGCTAAACAAATGCAATCTGTCCAGCTTTAGTAAAATGACCATAACTTGGTCCAGAAAACTTCAAATGACATGAAATCAGTGTCAAAATTTCAATAAGACATAAACCTACAAAATTGGTAATTGGACCAAAACTCAAAAATCAAGGGAACTAGGTTAATTAATTAGGTCAAGCCAGCATACCAATTCTGAAAATTTGAAATCACATATAATGAGCCTTAAATTGAGATTGGCAATCGATGCCAATAGAAGCTAAACTCAAAATGAGGAATCATAGTGCAATTAGAATTAATATATCCATTAAGTATGGAAAAGTCAACATTTATGTTTGACTGGTGATGTGAAGAGTAAACATAATGACTTAATGAAACATATGAATGTGTGAATAGAACATTAGTCCTCATTATCAGAGACAAGAAATATGCTTTGAGTACAATGGTACTCTAGAAAACTAATGTGAAATGTGATTTTTCTGATGATATACTAAATAATTATGACTTAGAAATCTATGTTCCCACTAGGAACAGAATCAAGTGTGACAAACTGCAATTGAAACTTATAATTAATTAATGACACTGTAATACCTATTAATGTTTAATTGTACTTATGTGCCCATGTATTGCCTAGACACGTGTGTTAGATTGGATAGGTTGGCATGCCAATAGGGTATTGTTTGAGCAGTACTGCGTAATGCTTTATGCGTAAGGCTCTATGCCTGTATTTCTGGGGCTTGTATGCCCGATTAACTGATTATCTGTCTGATGGCTTTTTAGCCATAGTGATTTTATTTGTTATCATGGCTTTAGCCATAGTGTTTGCATACGTCATTGACGTTCTGATGGCATTTTAGCCATAGTGACCCGTTATCTAGTTTAGTCACCCTGTCATAGGTTACTTGGGCAGTGTAATTTATTGAAACAAGTTAAGAATATTAGCAAATAAAAACATTAGGAAGTACTGAATGAAATGAAAAAGAAAAAACAAGAAAGATTAGCATTCGAAACATAACTGAATTAAAATATTATAAATGCAATTTTCAAAATCGTAGAAACCTAAAATACAATATTCTTAGATGAATTTGTATACTGAATATTATTACTGTATTTACTCAGCACTTCTAAAGAGGGACAAATTAGTATATAAGATATTTAATACTAGAAATATCTTACCAAATTGAATTAATTCCTAAGTGTCCAAATTATGTTTTATTTCTTTCTTTATTTGTATATTATTTCTTGTTTATATTATTGCACCACTAAGCAGCAATGCTTAGTGCAAGGATTTGTTTCCTTGCGCAGGTACTTTGACTGGGATTTTTGGAGTTCAGATCTGCAGAAGTGTCAGAAGGGTACAAGATTGTCACCTCCTCAGTAATGCATGTAGATAGAGCTCATATTAATCATATTATGTAATTTGTACATTATAATTATTGCTTATATTGTAATGTGAATTAGCAAATTGTAATTAATTTGTATATCATGTACATGATGAACTTGTGTAATTAGTTGACAAATTATGTAAATTAATGGAATTGAGAATTTTGATATATGAGTTGAGTTTGAATATGAATGAGATTAATGGAATTGAGAATTTTGATATATGAGTTGAGTTTGAATATGAATGAGATTGATATTTTGAATATTGAGAATATATGATATTTACCACATTAGTCAGACTTTAATAAACAACGTTAATGCCTAAACCTTACCTAGAGATTTTTTTAATAAAAATCTCAAGAACTGAAGTAAAATAAGATAAAATAAGGTGCTCTGGCACACTGTGTGATATGCCTTGCTCGGCTACACTGTAGACGGGTAAGGGGTGTTACATTTAGTGGTATCAGAGCACGGTTTAGGCGTTTCTGGGTCTAGATAGTGTGCATAACATGCATTGTATTCATAAGAGTCGAGGTGACACTAATGCAGATCTATTTTCTCTGGTTAATTTAGGTTAAGGTATGGATCCCGGACCATAAAAAGTCATAGATTCGAAAAAGATAAGTATAGAAAAAAATCTAATCTATTGGGATATACCGTGGTAACTATGCAATGTTCTCGATGTTTATACTGTAATCTACAGATTATAGTACTGACTTGGGATTATTGTGCAGAGCTACGTATTTCCGATAGTAAATTTAAATGAGGAGAAGATTGTAAAACTAAGACTAGTAAGATAAACTAAAGAGAAAGTAAAGTATTATAACACAAAAAAGCAAAAAGACAAGGAGATAGAGGTCCCTCGATTATTTACACTAGGTAAATTTTGAGGACAAAATTTTATTTAGAAGGGAAGAATTATAACGCCCTCACCGTTGGTAGTCCATACGTTCTACTGTTCCGACGGCTGATGCCTGCCCAGACAATCAGGATGTCTGAAACCACACTTAAATGATAGTGAGGAGACAATGAAATAATGGAATAAATGATAAAAAAAATACAAGAAAAATTAAGGAAAAATAAAAGAGATGAAATATAACTAGGTTAAATGTGCCAGAACCATAGCGATGGGTGACCGCACCGGGAAGTTACGGCAAAGGTAATTGCCGACCCTAGGACTGCGGGGAACCCCGAGAAATAATTTTTGAGACCTAATTAAAGGTCTACTGAGGTATAATTGACATTAAAAATGTCAAAGGAAATTTAGCTAATTAGTACAAATAAAAATGAAAATTTAAGAAACTGACAAATTCGGAATTAAATCGGTGTTACTGAAAAATTTGAAATATGACCCGAAGAGGGCCATTTTGGTCATTTGACACCTAGAGTTGACTTTTGACCCAAATATCCATTAAAAATAAGTGGTATTAAATTTCGAAAATGCCATGAAAATAAGAAATTTGACATATAATGTAAATAGTGAAATATGAGGGCATAATTGCAATTAGGGAAAAACCTTAGATTATTTAAATGTTTAATTAACATTAGTGGAGCATTATGGACATATAAAAGTACCAAGGGACATGTGTATATCCACTTTCTCCTTCTTTTTCCTCAAATCTTCATTTAGCCGAATTGGTTTCCTCTCCATTGTCCTCCATAGCCGGCTACACACTAAGCTCTAATCTACCGTGATCAAGCCTTGATCCTTATAAGTTCCTTCACTAAATTTAGTCTACACAACTTGGGAAAGGTATTGGCTACAAAAAGGAGTTTTAGTGAAGTTTGATCAAGCTCAAAAAATGGTTAGTGCTAGTTTTCCTTACCTCACTTAATTAAACTTTGTATTAAGGTTGAGATGAGTTGATTTGCTAAGAAAAATTGAGGAAATGGTTGAGTATTGGGGAGCCATAAAATCGGCAGCCATGGAAGTGCATGGTTATTGAATTATTCTTACATATATTTGATGGGAATTAATATTAATTAAGGTAATTTAATGTGCTAGTAAGTTAATTTCATGTGTATGTTATGATTGAGCATTTGAATTTGGGGTTTGATAATTGTGGAAGACCTAGTACAAGTGGTAAATTATAGAAGCCTTGATGAGCTTAGAAGGTTGATAAGTTCATGAAATTACTTAGTAAATTATGGTATTGATGGAGTAGTGAAAGTGCACTGTATATGGCTAATTGAAGTATAGGTATTAGCTAATTAAATCCCATGTTTAAGATGTTGATTTTGACTCTTTGAATTAAGGTTGTGTGAGGACTTATGTATACTGCTAGGAATTAACTAATTTGAGACTTGATGAATGAAATTAGGAGTGCTATGAATGTAAAATTGTAGTTTGGGAGAAGGAGGATTAAGCATTGGAAGTGCAATTTGTGTGCAGGTTGTGTGATTGATGAAGGCAATGTATAATTTGAGTCATAACCTAATTTGTGTGATCCTAATTGGTATGAGGCTAATTAGAGGTAAAACTAGACCTAAAATGGACCAACTTTTATGTAGAAAGCTTGCCAAAATTCTGTCCAGAAAATGGCCAATTTAGTGACCTAATCCGGATTTGCAATTTGAAACCAAGAATTTTTGACCATATGAATAGTAGTCAATCAAATGGCCATAACTCACTGTAAACAGGTCCAAATGACCTGAAATTTATATCATTGGAAAGCTAAGACATAGGGCTACAACTTTGGTAAAGATACCAAAGCCCAGAAATGTCATTAACCAAGTCGAAATGTTTGCCCAAATTGCGTTACAAAAACTGTCCAAAATCAAAATTGACCATAATTTGCTAAACAAGTGCAATCTGCTCAGCTTTAGTAAAATGACCATAACTTGGTCCAGAAAAGTTCAAATGACATGAAATCAGTGTCAAATTTTCAATAAGACATAGACCTACAAAATTAGTAATTGAACCAAAACCCAAAAATCAAGGAAACTAGGTCAATTAATTAGGTCAAGCCAGCATACCAATTCTGAAAATTTGAAATCACATATAATGAGTCTTAAATTGAGATTGGCAATCGATGCCAATAGGAGCTAAACTCAAAAATGAGGAATCATAGTGCAATTAGAATTAATATATCTATTAAGTGTAGAAAAGTCAACATTTATGTTTGACTAGTGATGTGAAGAGTAAACATAATGACTTAATGAAACATATGAATGTGTGAATAGGACATTAGTCCTCATTATCAGAGACAAGAAACATGCTTTGAATACAATGATACTCCAGAAAAACTGATGTGAAATGTGATCTGTCTGATGATATACTGAATAATTGTGACTTAGAAATCTATGTTCCCACTATGAACAGAATCAAGTGTGACAAACTGCAATTGAAACTTATAATTAATTAATGACACTGTAATACCTATTAATGTTTAATTGTACTTATATGCCCATGTATTGTCTAGACACGTGTGTCAGATTGGATAGGTTGGCATGCCAATAGGGTATTGTTTGAGCAGTACTGCGTAACGCTTTATGCGTAAGGCTCTATGCCTGTATTTCTGGGGCTTGTATGCCCAATTATCTGATTATCTGTCTGATGGCTTTTTAGCCATAGTGATTTTATCTGTTATCATGGCTTTAGCCATAGTGTTTGCATACGTCATTAACGTTCTAATGGCATTTTAGCCATAGTAACCCATTATCCAGTTTAGTCAGCCTGTCATAGGTTACTTGAGCAGTGTAATTTATTGAAATAAGTTAAGAATATTAGCAAATAAAAACATTAGGAAGTACTGAATGAAATGAAAAAAAAAAAAAAAAAAAAGATTAGCATTAGAAACATAATTGAATTAAAATATTATAAATGCAATTTTCAAAATCGTAGAAACCTAAAATACAATATTCTTAGATGAATTTGTATACTGAAAATTATTACTGTATATACTCAGCACTTCTAAAAAGAGACAAATTAGTATATAAGATAGTTAATACTAGAAATATCTAACCAAATTGAATTAATTCCTAAGTGTTCGAATTATGTTTTATTTGTTTCTTTATTTGTATATTATTTATTGTTTATATTATTGCACCACTAAGCAGCAATGCTTAGCGCAATGGATTTGTTTCCTCGCGCAGGTACTTTGATTGGAATTTTTGGAGTCCAGATCTGCAGAAGTGTAAGAATGGTACAAGGTTGTCACCTCCTCAGCAATGCCTGTAGATAGGGCTCATATTAATCATATTATGTAATTTGTATATTATAATTATTGCTTATATTTTAATGTGAATTAGCAAATTGTAATTAATTTGTATATCATGTACATGATGAACTTATGTAATTAGTTGACAAATTATGTAAATTAATGGAATTGAGAATTTTGATATATGAGTTGAGTTTGAATATGAATGAGATTGATATTGTGAATATTTAGAATATATGATATTTACCACATTAGTCAGACTTTAATAAACAACGTTAATGCCTAAACCTTACCTTGAGATTTGTGAATAAAAATCTCAAGAACTGAAGTAAAATAAGATAAGATAAGGTGCTCTGGCACACTGTGTGACATGCCTTACTCGGTTACACTATAGACAAATGAGAAGTGTTACATAATTATTCTGATTAGAAATCAAAAAGCACGTTCACACAATTCAATTGGATTCTTTGTCCCTAACATGCCAGTAATCAATTCACACTTTGAAAAAACGCCATATAACTTTTTAATATGCTTGATGAATCAAAAATAAATTTTTCTGTGATACATATATGAAGGTTAAAACACTCAAAGTCTTTGTTCATGTGTGATCTCCTCAAGCTTTTTTTACTTATTTTTATATTGTATTAGCCATAAAAATAATCTCTGTACAACAGAAATTATAAAAAGCAAATTATAATTGGGCTTATAGGCAACAATGAAAACTCCTTTTTTTTTTCTATTTATTTTACACTATATTATAGAATCTCTTCCCCCGCTCTGCATATACATATATTTATTTGTTTTCATAAGTATTATTATTATTTTCCTATATTAAATTAAATATATAATGATAAATCACATATTTTAAGTTGTAAATATTTTATAATCAATATATTATTTAAAAAAATCAATATATAAAGCTTTAAATTAACACCATAAATTAAAATTTTAATTAATATTATATACAAAAATAAATTATAAATCTCAAACTAATGTTTAGCTCTGCCGCTGGCACTAACCAAACCATCTCCAAACATTATCATTACCATTGCTGCATAAAATATTTAATTAAACTCATAATTAATGTCAACCCATTAGTTCATTATGGGAAATTCTTATATGAAATTTTTCTTATTTAAATTTTAATTTATTATGAATTTAAAATATAATATTTATAATAACATTCAACTATTAAGTACACGAATCTTATATATTTATATCTTAAATCCAAGATAAATCATGGTAAGACAAATTTTATATAGGTGGCATACCACCATAAAAGGACTCACTTAACGTGGCAACTCAGATAGGCTTTAAGTTCACAAAGATACGCTTCCGATAAAAAGTTTCATCAATCTTTACATCTTTTAATTTTCTATGAACAACAATAAAATAAAATAAAAAATCATAAACGTTCAATACTTAGTTATATCCGTTGAAACTACTACAAAATAAACAGAAGCCGGCCGAGGTCGGCTGCCACTGGAACGGAAATGACTAGATTGCCATTTGTTATGTTTAAAAGATGGAGGAAGTTCCTTCCTTCACTCAAAAACTCAACTCATCAACTTTGTGAGACAATCCCATAGGTTGATCTGTTATGGGATCATTACTGAGTTGCTGTGGCAACAAGAAGATTGAAGATGGGTAATAATCTTCTTCTCTACCTACGTACACTAGCTAGTATCTATTTATTTGCTCTCAACTTTTAGCCAATGGAAAATAATTGTTTTAGTTCATGTGGGTTGTGGTGATATAGGGCTAACCTGGTTGCTGGAGCTAGCACTTCATGGAGGATATTCACATACAAGGAGTTGCATGCAGCAACTAATGGTTTCAGTGAGGATAATATGCTTGGAGAAGGTGGATTTGGAAGTGTCTATTGGGGTAATACCAGCGACGGCCTTCAGGTTAATTTCCTTCTGCCTGTATTCTAAGTCATATAAAAAATTACTACTCCAAGCTTTGAGATTTCAATGCCCTTTTTAACTTAAGGACTGTGAAGTCTTGAATTCAAATTTTAATCGGTGTCAATTATACCAAAAGAACAAGAAATACTCTTATATATAGGTTTTATATAAATAAAATCTTAGCACATTCAATGACATAAAAGGCTGAACTAGAACATAACATCCCATACTTGTGGGTAATGGGAAGGGTTGATATATGTAGCCTTACTGTTATTTCGCTCAAAATTTTTCACAGCTCGAATCAATGATCTTCAAGTCACAAATAAAGCAATTTTACAAAGTCACTATGTAAACTTTCCAATGAAATATGCCTATACATTCTTGAGCCTTCACCTACAATGTTCTAAATGCTTACATGATATTTTGGACGCACAAATGTCTAAAATTGAATTGGCTCTATGGATTTTGTATAGATTGCTGTGAAAAAGTTGAAAGCAATGAACTCAAAAGCTGAAATGGAGTTTGCTGTGGAAGTAGAAGTGCTTGGAAGGGTTCGGCACAAGAATTTGCTGGGGCTTAGAGGATATTGCGTTGGGACAGAGCAAAGGCTTATAGTGTATGATTACATGCCTAACCTCAGCTTGCTGTCTCATCTCCATGGTCAGTTTGCTGTAGAAGTCCAATTAGATTGGAAGAGAAGGATGAAGATTGCAATTGGTTCTGCTGAAGGCCTCCTGTAAGCTTAATACATACGTGCATATATATATATATATATATATATATATATATATATATATATACACTCATGTTTTTTAATTTTTTGAGGTTAATTAAGTGGTATTATCAGATAGTTTTCAAGCATGGCACTGGGCCTAACTCTTCAATATGTAAATTATATTAGTCCTGTGAAAGATTAGAAATTCAAAATTATGGTTTCTTTGATCTAATCTTGTTCTAATATCATTGTTAGGTACCTGCACCGCGAGGTTACACCTCATATAATCCACAGGGACGTCAAGGCCAGCAACGTCTTACTAAATTCAGACTTTGAGCCTTTAGTTGCAGATTTTGGGTTTGCAAAGCTAATCCCAGAAGGTGTTAGCCATCTGACTACACGAGTTAAGGGCACATTAGGGTACCTAGCACCTGAATACGCTATGTGGGGAAAGGTCTCAGAGAGTTGTGATGTATATAGCTTTGGAATTCTCTTGCTTGAAATCGTCACTGGTAGGAAGCCAATAGAAAAGCTTCCTGGGGGAGTGAAGAGAACTATCACCGAGTGGGCTGAGCCATTGATAATCCAAGGGAGGTTCAAGGACCTTGTTGATCCAAAACTCCGAGGAAGTTTCGATGAAAACCAGCTTAAACAGGTGATTAATGTTGCGGCTTTATGTGTTCAGAATGAGCCTGATAGGCGACCAAATATGAAGGAAGTTGTTAATATGCTTAAAGGAAATGATCCTAGAGGTAAGGTCATGCAAAATAGGATTGAAAGTGCTAAATATAAGGAAGAATTGCTTGCACTTGACCAAACTAGTGATAACGATGATGATGATGGTACTCGCGGTGGCCATGGCGACGATGATGGTGGTCCGGAGGAAAGTGGGTATGGTGTTTTTGGTGATATGGAGGTGCATAAAATGCAAGACCATAGACGTTTTGGATATAATATGAAAATGGCCAAATATGTGTAGCTGATCAATTTTGTTAATATATGAATAGGCACAATTATTCCCTACTTTGGCAGGTGGAAAATGGATTTGGTAATTAAAAATTTGTTGGTCATATACATTTATACCTTTGTTTTAATGATATTTGAGAATATATTTACGAATCATATTTGTGGCATCTTGTTAAGTTGTTTATTATCTTGCAAATGGAATTAATGGAGAAACAGAGTAGGAAACAGAGAAAACAATTCTTTTTTTACATGAAAATGATATATATTAAAAGATTAAGAAGTTTGTACATGATCATAAAGAAGCAAAACTTTAAAACATGAGAAACATTATGTCATAACATGTAATCGCCAAAAATATAGATTTCATGCTAAATATTCTAGAACAACATATATTATATTACTAGATCAAATCAAGATTGCAAAAACACGAATGATGCTTTAAGTTCACTATCTAAGAGTTACCTGGAATGCTATGAACTTTTTCAAATAAACTTAGGGAAAGAAATAAGCCAAGTTGCTTTAATTACACCACATTTATACAACCTTTGCAACCTTTTGTCACCAAGAATAGAGCACTGATATAATTTCAATTCAATTCTAAGTTCGATTTAATTTTTGATACATTTCTTCTAGCTTCTTTGCTCTCTCGGTCTAACCCAGCTTAGTGGTTTCATCCAGTTGGCTTCCCCTGCCCTATGGGAGGGAAGGGCTTTCTTATTATGATTGAGATTTGGGCTTCCCTCCCCATCCCCATTTTGGTCTGTGAATAGTATTATTTTTTGGGTTTTGGTTCTGATCTTAATGCTTCATTGTGAGGGAGAATAGTACATATTAGGGTTTTAAGAGTTTATTTGGTTGGTGGTCTGCTTATGTTCAATAGGTATAGAAGTTGCTGCTGCTTGGTCAGAGAGTCAATGCATGGTTCGACATTGGCATCTCCAAGGTTTTCTAGCCTTCCCCTCTATTAGAATGCTTACTCGTATGGCTAAAAGGGCTGAGGCACTGGTAAGCCCAACCACATCACTCTCCCAACTGATACTAATGGCTTTGATGGGTGAAGATAGGAGGCTCGTACCAAGTGGGTTTGAGATGCTTTTGTCCTTTGTTGTACTCTTTGATTTGTTGGATGATGAAATCTGTCCATTTCTAATTAGTGGTCATGCTTGGTTTAAAAAGCTAAGTTGTTGGTGATGAGTAGATTTCTCCTTGCAGTGGCGCTGGGTATAAGGATGGCTGCATCTTCTTCAACTCACCTACGTTTTCTAGGTAGCTTTAGAGTTAGGCTAGGTTGATTCTGTTAGGGTTAAGCATTTTGTTTTGTGCTAAGCTTGACTAGGGCTTCCTATTTGATTTTCTTTGTGTTTGTAAATTTGTCCTCTAGGCCTTGTTGAATGCAATGAATACACATATTCAAAAAAAAAAAAAAAAGGAGAAAAGATCTAATTATTATTATCAATTTCTGAACCCATCCCCAATCTAATTAAAATTTTTCCTAAATTACTCAAACCTGTCATAAACCTTATTATTATTACTCGAATAGAACCCGTTTAACTTTTTATCTTTTAATTAACAATACACAAAATATATTTTCACTAATAATCTATATTTTAAAATTTAATAATTTTGCAAAATATTTAAATTCCATTTATTTATAATATAATATATAAAAATTTATAAATATTATATATATATATATAATTAATTATTTATATAAACAGGTTTTTAATGCATACCAACATATAAAACCTGAACCTAATATGGGTATTGTTTCTCAAACTCGAATCTATCCCAAATTTGATTATATACTTTCCAAACCTGTCTCAATAGGGTTTATTCAAGTCAAATACTAGAAAATACTTGACCCATTGCCATCTTTGCTTTTATTGGAGCTTTATAAACTTTGCTTTGAATTTGCTGAACACTTGCACATAAACACTTGTGTTTTTGGCCTCTCACTGGACAGGCACATACAAACCTTCTACTCTAGTGTATTCAAGGGAACTACTAGCAAGTAAAATGCTTGTTAATATGTAACTTTAAAAAAAAAAAAAAAGTCATATTGGCAACTGTCAAGATTGTGGCTAGGTCATTCATGCAATCTCCATGTTATGTGCAATTGTGAGAAATTTCTTCTTGTTTGTAGCTGTGGGTTTGTCCTTATTATGAGGCAAAGGCTTTGATCAACGAGCTTGGTCCTAAACCACTTGGGTCGATTGGGATTCTTCATCTCCCACTCACACATGATGGGACTAACTTTTTTCCAATCACTATGGTTTCATACTAAACAAATAGACCATGTTACTAGAGCATGCTTCGAGAACTCAAATGCTAGATACTTAGATACGATAATATAGCTTCTCAAATTATGGAGTTTACAGTAGATGTAGTATGCAATATCTTAGATCATTTATCAAATCGACATTTCTTTTGATCTCATCAAATGTACTTTGAATTCATAATTATATTATATCCCATACACAAACATAATTGACTAATCAATGAATACAAACTGATGTGATAATACTTAGTGATGTTCCTTTTCTTTATTCTCTCAATCTTTGTTTGACTTGCTTTTTTAAGAATTCCATGCCAGGTCAATTCCTACATAATCCTTTGGCAACACTCCAAGGTATAACAAACATTAAATGAAGTCTCAAGTAAAAAATAGGAGTCATATGGTTACTTGTAATTTTTAGGGTCATACATAATAGCAAGTAGAGATCTTAATTTGTGTTTCCATGATTGTACAGATACACGTGGTATGAGTCAAATGCTATAGTATTCTCTTCTTTCCCATGAAATGTATGTCTCTATTCAAACTACCATATAGATGATAGTTTAGGCACATTAATGCTAAACTTTGAATTCCCTTATCTACTTTATGCTTTACACATAGAAATTCAAATCTAGCATTTAAAATAGGTAGTGTGACTTAAACACATAATGTTAACATGATTATTAAAATGATTGTCGTTATTCATTTATGTCAAGATGACCATATATGACATAAATATGACATATAGACCTAAGAATCTCATGTGCATATATTATCCATAGTGAATGATCTTTGACTTTGCAATACTTGAGTCATCTATAAAGTTGTAAGATTTTTAATTCAACTTCCTATAATGAAACTTTGGATTCTAGTATTGTGAAATCTTGAATTCAAACTCTAATCAAGACTTAATGAAACATTGAACTCTATAACACTACTTTATAACTTTAATTTATTTAGTTTTAAATGCAATCTCATATTACTATATACCAAATATTTCAATTTACTACCCTATTTATTCATGTTATTTTTATTTTTATAGTATAGATGAAGAGAGAATTATTTCGACTATGTGAGATGTCCATAGTTATGGCATTCTACTTGTGGCAATATTCACAAGAGTGAAGACTAACACTTAATTGTTTGTCAGAGTAACATAGTTATAAATATTCAGTTAGCTTAGTGGATTTGGTTTGAAAGTTTACAAAATTGAATAAACTGTTTTTTTTTTTTTTTTTTTTTGGAAGAACATCGATGAAACTAAATAAGTAATCAAATCAAATTGACTCAATTGAACCAAATCAAATTCAATTAAAAATAAAAATTTTACAATAATTTGGTTTGATTCATTAGTTTTTAGTTAAAAAAATATTTTTATTAGTCAATCAAAATAGTCTATTATGCATGATTTTATGAAATATGAGATTGCAAAGAGATAGGACAATTTTGAAATGTATGTTTAGTGAGACTTCCATTACCATGTCAATTTTAAGTAGTGAGCTTATGAAAGCTAACCATTCTTTGGTCGAAGAATAACAAATTAAGGATGTTGTTTAGTTCTAACCTTACAATTAAGTAACACATAGAAGTGCGCTTTATCCACAATACAAGTATGATATCATAATTAAGTGGTGTAACATACTTAAAGCAAGATGAAAACTCTACAAAAAAAAAAAAGGATTAGCAACCGATTGAATTGATTGTTAATCCATTAAAATCGAATGCTAATCGATTTAGTAACCAATTTAGCAGCCAATTCAGTCAGTTGCAATGATCCTAGTTGCAAATAGCAACCAAAAATCAAATCGGTTGTAAATAGCATTCAACAACCAAACCGGTTGTTAAATTAATTGAACTTAAAAAAATAAAGCTTTTAGTAAAAAACTATTGATTGCTAGTAGTGACCGATTTAACAATCAAAATTGATTGCAAAAAATTTTGTGTCTTTAATTTTATAATTTTGCAACTATTTTATAAATCAGTTGCTATTTATAACTAATTTAGCAATAAAAAAGTCCGTTGCTAATTTTTAAAAAATTATAAAAAAAAATAAATTTTAAAAAATTCAAATAAATAAATTTTTTAAAAATTACTAAAATAGTAAATTATTAATGAAAATTATTACTAAAAATGAATATAAAAACATTATAAAAATTACTAACAATAACTATTATAAAAAAATTAACAAAAAATTAAATATAAAAACATATTTATAAGACAAATTACTAAAAAAAATTGCCATATATATATTATAACAAAAAAATTACTAAAAATTAATACTGCAAATAATTTACTAACAAAAAATATATTTGTATAAAAATTTTCATTTTATGCAAAAGTAAAATAAATTAAATAAAAAAGAAGAGAAAGAAAAAGAAGATGAAGAAGAAAAAAGATTAGAAATAAAAAGATGGTAAAGAAAATAGATGATAAAGAAAAAGATGATGAAAAAGAAAATAGATGAAAAAGAAAAAGATGATGAAGAAAATAAGAGAAAATGGAAGAAATAGAGAAAAAATAAGTAGTGGGAAAAGAAAATGAGTGCAAAATTACAAAATATGATAAAAGGAATCATTTTTCTAATAAGCACAAGTTGAAAAAGATTTGAATGTCGTAGGTTGTATTGTAGGAAATTGCCTAAAAAGGATAATTATGGTTAATGGTATCTACAATTTGAAAATGTTTAGTGGTTCAACCCTTATCCAATCCTACTTAATATTTTTTTAATTGCTCTAAAAATTTGGCTGAGTTTTATCATAGCTCCTCTTAGTTATTGATACTTGTTTCGAATTTCTATGATACTAATATGAGTTTATTTTTTATTTTACGATCAATTTATTATAACTATTACATTATTTATTAATGGTTTCACAACTTTTGGAGATTGATCACATTAGTTGTGATATGTATTTCTTTTCCTAATCACACCTTATAGTTATGTGAATCATTAGTTCGCTAGATTCAACCACATTGAACAATACAAGTTGGATAGCTTGACCAAGAAAAGCCATATGGATTTAACTAAATGAGTTAATCTATTAAAATATGAAGGTGGTCTAGCAAAGGAAAATGACTAGAAAACCATTTAGCAAAGGTACTAAAGTTGAAATCCAATGCAAGTAGTTTATTTCGATATTATGGTCTTATGTACATTAAGGCAAAATATGAATTAATATATTTTCTCACATTTATTGCTAATGACATACATAATGTGTTTATACATTTACTTTTTTTAAACAATAATGTGATGAAATGTGGGAGGATAGGCAGTTAACCATTTCAAAACTTTTACAACTACATGGCATTGTAAAGGGAAGAAAAAGGTTTCTGTCAATAATGATTAAGTTGATGATAACATAGATAATTTTTCCTCTAATTAGATACATCTATCCTGTTGAGTTGTGAATTGGTAAAAAAAGCCTAATCTTAATGATTTGATTGATCATTTGTGAGTTTCGAAGGCTATGCTATTGATGTTTATGACTTAATTTCAAATAAAGCAAAATTAGGTCTAAGGATAAAAAGAAGTATATCAGATACTCAAACACTCAAAAGGAATAAATGTTCAACAAGTAAATACAAAAGCAGAATGTAATTGAATTTGAATATTGAGCTTTCATTTTTTCATTAAAATGGTTCTAAGGGAGATGGATAAAATCTATCTCTAATTGAAATTCAGGATCGGGTTGATTAGAGTGAAAGTGATTTGAGAATGCTGAATTAGTGTAATCTAATGATGATATGTTATCATTATTTGCTCCAAGTGAGAAGGGCATGATAATTCAGAATTTTTTATTAAATTTCTCTAATACCCAATTAAGGAAAAGTAAAAGAAAGCAATCAAAAAGGGATTTGAAGTTTATGAGATTAAAATTAGTAAAGGAATTGGTTGATCCTTATAAATACAAATCCACATGAGAATTTATTGATTCTCAGAATGAAGATTAATTCTTGAGGCATAATGTAAAAGTTTGGGAGATTTAATTGGTATCAAAAAAATGTGTCCTAAGCTTCATAAGAAATAAGGAACAAATTACAAGAGTTCCTTATCTTAGTATCATTGCATGAATTGTGTATGCAAAAGAAAAAAAAAAGTGCACTAGACTTAATATTATCTTACTATTTGGAATAATAAGTCATTGATAATAGTTGGATTCAGGTAGAGCCCATTAAAAAGGCCATCATAAGGATATTGAGGTATCTGGTGTACTGTTAAAGTTTATTATATTATCAAGAAAGTGATTAGCAATTTAGTGGCCACACAAATGAATGAGGAGGAGGTTTAGATGAGGAAAAATCTGCCTCTATAGATATGTTCTTACTATAAAAGGGAATAATAGAAACTAGTATAACTTTATCTGTAATATGAAAGTTGAATTAATTACGTTTAGTAATAGTATTAGAGATTGTTTGGCAAGAATTCTTTGAGTTAATTAGGAGTCAATGAGAATACATCTAACTTAATGATAGAACGTTGTATTAGTTAGGTATTATTACATCTAAAAAAAAAAAGCCATAGTATTTCTATAAGACCAAACATAAAGAATACTTATGATGTGTTTGATAGAAGGTTAAAAAATTAAGTATTAAATATTACCCTTGTAAGTTTTAACCTTTAAAGAGGGTAATTATTAACCTAGTCTCCTATGCAAGGTTAACATTTAACCTCTCAACAGGGTATAAATATTAATGATGTGAAAAGTTAACCTAATCTCCCTAAGTATCCAAACAAAATTAAGAAAGGGTTAAAAATTACAAAGATAATAATTACTCCTTCTTAACCTCATACCAAAGAAATGAATATGTATGTATCTATGCATAAGATTATTGCAGATTCATTAATGATGTAATTATCCATAGTGAATATAATGGCCCTTGTTTATCTCAATGGGAGCATATATACTAATTTTTTTTCATAAGCAAAAAAAAATTATTAGAAATAGAAAAACAAGATCCACAAAAGACTAGTGAAGGAACAAAATGGAGCTAAAACAGGGGCTAGAGCACTTGGGCATACAAAAACTAAAACAAAATAGAGCAAAAAATACTACAGGATCCTAGCAAGCCCAAAACTAACTGCAAAAAGGATAAATTCCAAGCCAACTACTAAGGAACAGAATGATAGACAAAATAAGAACAAACAAAATAAACCAAAACACTATGTTTAGAAAAAGCAGAGCCAATTATGAAAAAACACAAGTATGCCAAAAGCTGGAAGAACCAAAATCACACAAAAACCAGAAAACCAAAGAACATAAAAACAACTAATGGATTTCCTTGAAAGCCTCCAACTCCTTAAGAATTTGATTAAGAAAAATTTGAACAGCTTCTTCGTTTGATACTGAGAAAGATAAGCCCAATTCCTTCCTGATAACCAGCGTCTTGTGAGCTTCTTCTTCAATGTTAAAAGGTGGGATATCATGAAAAGGATCATGCTAAGGCACGCTAAGATTAACATTTAACCTCTCAAGAAAGTATAAATATTAATGAAGTGAAAAGTTAACCTGACCTCCTTAAGTATCCAAACAACATTAATAAAGGATTAAAAATTACAAAAGTAATAATTACTCCTTGTTAATCTCATACTGAACACCCCTTAAGTGCATTCTATGTGAGACATAATAATGAAAAGAAATGAATATGTATGTATCTATGCATAAGATTGTTGCAGATCCATTAATGATGATATTATCCATAGTGAATATAATGGACCGTATGTATCTTTATGGGAGCACAAATGCTAATGTTTTTTTTATAAAGTAAAAAAAAAAAATTATTACAAATAGAGAAAAGAGATCCACAAGGGACTAGTGAAGGAACAAAACAAAGCTAAAATAGGGGCTAAAGCACTCAGGCACATAAAAACTAAAATAAAGTAGACCAAAAACTGCTATTAGATCCTAGCAAGCCCAAAACCAACTGTAAAAGGATAAATTCCAAGCCAACTACTAGGGAATAGAACGGTAGAGAAAATAAGAACAAACAAAATACACCAAAATACTATGGCTACAAAGAACAAAGCCAATTACCAAAAAAAAAAAAAAAACAAAGCACGCCAAAACCTAGAAGAACCAAAATCACATCAAAGACCAGAAAACCAAAGAACATAAAAACAACTAATGGATTCCCTTGAAAGCCTCCAGCTCCTCAAGAATTTGATTAAGAAAAATTTAAACAGCTTCTTCGTCTAATATTAAGAAAGATAAACCCAATTCCTTCTTGATAGCCAGTGTCTTGTAAGCTTTTTCTTTAGCGTTAAAAAGTGGGATATCATCTAAAGGGTCCATGCTAAGAAGTGCCACTTGAGAATCAAGTCTATAGCTCAAATGGTGAGAACTCATGCATCGAATGTCACTATTTGTAAGCTCTTCCATGGTCATAACAAGCGCAGATGGAGATTCCTAGTGTTTACCTTTAATAGCTTTCTTCCTTTTACCACCATGAGAGAGTTTCAAAGAGAGGTCAAACAATTCAGAAATTGATCTATTTTTCTCCTTTTTTGTTTTTAAGCAATATGTTGACCTTAATGCATTTTCGTAAATTAAGAGATGGCTCAAATGGTTTTCATAGAGGGAATCTTCAATAGGCTTGAAAAGAACCATAGCTAAACTATTTGAAGGTGGTTTAGTAAGGTTGGACCTAATCTCATGGGAAGCTAGGATATCATGGGAACCAAACTCCAACAACTCAATGTTAACCAAGGATATATGCACATACTAATGTTGTTGCAAAATGAGTTTTTGAACAATAACTAATTATTACTATTATTCACATCCATGTTCATAATTAAAGCCTTGGTGTGTTTCAAAGAAAAGACACACAAGTATATATTTAGTAAATATATACAATGAGAAGTATTTTAGACAAGTAAAAGGGTTAGTTTTCTCATACAAGCAATCGCCTCCATTACATTAGTGTTAAATAGAGATAAGACAATTATAATTTTTTATTATATGAGTGATAATAATAAGAGCTCAAACTTATAACAGAAATGTCACATGCATAGAAATAAGAATATATGGTCATTGTAAATAGTTTTATTGATCATATACGAATATATCATATTATCTATCTTAACACTAAATGTGAGTTATGATGTGAAAGAGTAGATAAGTAAACTTAAAGTTAGACATAGAGGTTTCTAAACTATGTGTGGTATTTGATAGAAACATAAGGTCCATGAGCAAGGAATACCATAGTATGCGATTCATACCACATATGCATGTGACCAATAAGGGAAATACAAATTTATATCTTTACTTGTGTGAGTCCCTAAAGATTATGGTTAATCTTTAACTATACTTTCATGACTCCTATTTGTTACTTAAAGATCTTACAGTGTTATCAAAAGATCATGTGAAATTCAATTTGGCAAGATATTCTTAAATAAGTGAGTTAAATTAAGATTGTGAGAATTGAGAGAAAAGGAAGATCATTTAGTATCATTACATCTATTTGTGTTAATTGATTAGTCAATTATGTTTATATGTGAAAAATATAATTATTAACTCAAAATACACCTAATGAGATCAGAAGAGGTATGAATGTGATAAATGATTTAGGGTGTCGCATACTACATGCATCTACTCTAAACTCCATGAATCGAGATGCTATATTATGCTAACAGATATATAGCATCAAGCTATCAATTTATTCACTGTACATGCAATTTATTTTTTATTTATGAAAAGATGATAATTAAGGAAGAATTAATCCTATTATGTGTAAGTGAAAAATGAAGAATTGGAGCTTGGCCCATGCATGATGAGCCAAAGCATAGACCTAGCCCCATGCTTTCTCTTCCAAGCTTCCATGGAAGAAGTTAAGTTTAAATTAGCTTTTAATGATAATGCAACATAATGAATGGTTCATTAAGCCATTGAATAAAGAGTATTTGGGAGATGAAATTAAGTATGCAAAACATAATAAATCCAGCCTACTTTGAAGCCATTCTTAGTGGGATTGTAGTCTGAAGAGAAAAGACTTTTCTAAAGGCATTTTCTCTCTTGGTAAAAGTTTTTTATCTGCTCGCAAACATGCGCATATTCTTGGTAACAAGAAAAGGTGATTAAGGAGAAATTTTAGAATACAACAATTGTATGAACAATAATTTTGTTATAGCCATTAATCAAGGTGGGTCTCATATGAATCCATCATAATTAATGGTCAAAATATATTCATTGTACATACAATATTTGCATGACTAAAAAGTGGCAAGAGGTGTAAATGTGGTTGCTCTCACTTTCTTAAATATTTCTTGGAGAAATACTTAATAAAGGTAATATTTAGGCTGCAATTATAATGACATGATTCGTTTTACATGTGATTATAGCTAGAGGCTAGTGATCATGGTATGGTCTTAGGGTCTTTTTAAATAGTAGAGCATTTGATTCTTAGTTTCTCACACTTTACCCCTCCGTAAGATATGACATGATCCTGTAGTATACCTAATAAATTACTGAACTTCACCTACCGATAATCTACTAAATATACTACAAAAGATTTTACCAATTCAAATTCAATTTTAAGTCTAACATGGTGATAAAAGGGTTATTTCGGTGTCTCTAACTTCAATACAAGCCATAAAATTTATTTATAAATACTTGAGCATTTTTAAAATTTTACAAAAATTTTGGGTGGTGACGGCTAAAATTATGTAAAAACAGTTCTTTTAAACCTGTTGAAAATCCTGTAACAGTTTATATAATTCATTCTCATCAATTCCCATAAAAAAAATTTCGATCATTAACATAATCGAGGTATAAATTTAAACATCGGCATTCATTAAAAATGAAAAAGTTAATAATACAAAAATTTACATATGGATAAAATCTCAAAATAATATTATAAATATTTACAATCACAAAATATCATTACATTGCTTTTTATACAGCTGCTCAATGTCTGTACATACATACATATAGTTACATACACCTCAAAATGTAATTACAAGGGTATACCTATTATATACCCACAGTCCAATCAAAAGTTGCTCCAAAGTCTCTCACTCGGCAGCCTTCTCCTTTCCTCTACCTGTGACAGCATAAATAAGTTATCGCTGAGTATATCACTCAGTGGTGCACAACTATAATTTTCAAACTCAATATAAAATATGTTTGTGCAAGGCATAGCTAAGAATTTGAAATATCCAAATTTTCATACTTCATAAAACCAATCTCAACATTTTCAATCATATGAATCAATTGTTTCAATAACATTTTATCAAAGCAATTGCAAACAATGGTGTTGCCAACAATTCACACAGTTAAAGGCTATGACATAAAATTTCGTGATCAATGCCGCATTGTACACCATGAAAAAGCAATCTACAGCCTCATTAATCACAGTTAATGAGGGAGGTGGCTAGCTAGCAATATGACTACTCATTCGAACTCAACCTCTACTAGCAAGCCAGAGAGGGAGGAACACAATATCAATTTCACCTCATATAATGAGGGACACAATTCAAATTGCCATGCCAATTGTGGCTTCAAAACCAATTCAAATAATTTCATTCAAAGAATCACATTGCAAATCAAATAATCACATTTCAATCATCAAATTTCCCTTATAGGGTTGGCAACACATAATTTCTCAAAACACTTCTAAAAGCATTCAAAATCGGCTCTTCCCCTTGCTACAATGAAATTCACAGCCAACATCCGCCTTTCCATAATCACAAATTCACTTCACAAAATTAAAGTTCTCAAATGCAAGAAAAATCATAACTCATTCATAATAAATTCATTCAAATCAATTACAAAGTTAAAACCAAAGAAGAAAGTTAGTTGTGCACAAACCTCAATGGATTTCCTTTTTCTTGATTTACTTCTCCTTGCCTTTCAAGGCCTCCTTTTCTACTGAAAACACACAATTAAAGTGTTTCAATACTCATCCCAATTATCCCCAATAGTTACTCAAATAAATGTCTAATGCATCCCTAAGTTAATTTTGAAATTTCAATACATTCTGGGTTTAGGGTAGTTCTGGACCCTGATTTTACAACCCCATTTCAACCTAGTTCCAGTCATAATTTGGGAAGGTGATCTTAATGAAAGTTATTCCTCTATGTCTTAGTTTTATTTTCCTTTTTGAATCACTCGTTTTATTTTCCTTTTTGAATCACTCAATTTGGAGTTCTGGATCTCAAGTTAAGGCCAAAACATTAAATACTTGTCCGAGTGCCATATCTTGAAATTTCAGGTTTTTCATATTTGTACCTTAAATTTTTATTCTATATCCGGGTATCTTAAGTTCATAATTTAGCCCTAGTCCCTAAAACAATGTTTTAGGTCTTTGTCTAGGTTTCCAAATCAATTTGAATCACTTTAATTAGAGTTTTATAGAGGAAGTTATGGCCTGATAACCATTCGAAGGTCACAGGGCAATTTGCTTAAGGTGCAGGAATTCCATATTTGGGATTCCTGACTCATCCAACATTCCCCTACTTTGCCCTAAGAACTGGGTTCTGGTTAAAACATGAAGTTTTTAGTTCTATGTCTTATGAGAATTTTGACTTTAAAATTACTATATTTTCAGTTTTGTATCCCAAGTTATGGCAACTTTACCAAAACTGGTCAGATGCCTAATCCTTCACATTTTTCAGGTTCAGTCTATCACTAAGGCAGATTTGCTAGACTAAATTTGTCTAGTAATTTGATCAAGTTAGTGTCATAATTTGGCTTTATGGTCTTCATAAGAATTATTCTCCTATGTCTTAGGTTTCCATTGGTGTAAGAATCACCTAAATTGGAGTTTTCTAGAGTGAGTTATGCCTAATTTACTAAGTACTATTTATATAATCATTTTCTCCAGGTTTAGAATTGGTAACCCAGATTCAAGCCTAATTTGAGGTATCCTATGGTCATTTTCTGGGCTAGATGTCCTCATGCAATTTCTAGCATTATGTCTTAACTTTCATCTCCAATTGGTTTCATACTAATTAAAGTTAAGTAGCTCAACTTATGAGTATTTGAGTGCACTGGACACAAGCTGTCCAGATTCCAGCACATTAGCACCATATCATTCCACTAATTCCTTTCATCAATTCAAAACCAAATCACATTAATTGCACCTCAAATGACCTTAATTTGGTATCAAGAACCCTAATTGCACTTCATACAACAAAAGCCCTAATTTCTCCAAAACCCTAATCTTCCATCTCCCAATTAATGCAAATTCATGTAATTTCAACACACTAATCATGTATACTACTTCATATAAGCTAGAATTCATGATCAATTTAATCAAAACACATCAAAACCGTAACCCTACCAAGCTAGCCGAAAATCCATCTTCAAGATTCATGCATAATTTTTATGATTTCTTAAGTTAAATCCCCATATCCAAGCTTAATTAAATGCATACATAACTAATTAAGCTTAAAAGGAAGCTTACCTCTAATGAAGCTTTTCTAATCTTCAATTTCCTTCAAGATATCTTGTCCTTTTTGCTTTAATTCTTCCAATCAAGTGTCAATTTGAGGTTTTATATGGATTTACTATAAGAATTATAGAATAAGTTGGGGTTTCAAAAGCTTGGATTAGCTAAAAATAGAGGAAGAATGAAGAGGAATAGAAAGAGAAGGAGAGTGCTGGCCAACACTTGAGGAAGGTGATAGAATTTTTTTTATTTTAATTTATTTCTTTTCTTCTTATATGGATATTTATCCACTTAATTTATTTAAATTATAATTATAATAATTATTATTTTTAATACAATTTTTTTAATTCCCTCCTTGTCCCTTTCTTAATTTCCTACACATATTAATTAATTTAATCTCATTCTAATATTTTAATCTTCCTCATTTTTTTATGGACATATAGGTCAAAAGTTAACTCTTGAAGTGAATTGACCAAAATGCCCCTCATCAGGTTATAGTCCATCTTTTTCCATAATATCCAATGAGTCCTTAGGTTTTGATTCACTAAATTTTACTTCTTCCCTTTTCATTTCTTTGATTTCTAAATTCTCAATAATTTCTAAATAATTCCTTCATTAAGGTCTCCATAGGGTCCCACACAAATTTAGGGTAGCAACTGAACTTATAGTCACTTCCCCTATAGGTCACTCATCACCGAGGTTTAGGCTTATTTAACCTAATAGTGCTTCATTACTCTTATTTTCATCCAACCTCATTTGATCTTTATTAATTTTTTTTTGTGACTCCTTTATTTGATTTAAGTATAGTTCCAGACATTCTAACTGTCTAGACAGGCATTAGTCACTGGAACAGTAGAATGTACGAAACTGCTTAGTATGAGGGTGTTACAATTCTCCCCTCCTTAAAAGAAAATTTCATCCTGAAATTTTACCTGGTCTTAGTCTCTGAACAACTATGGGTGCTGTCTCCTCATGTCCTCTTCACGTTCCCATGTAGCCTCTTGGCCCGAATGATGGTTTCACAGCACTTTAACTAGTGGTATATGCTTGTTCCTCAGCTGTTTCACCTCATGTGCCAAGATTCTTATGGGTTCTTCATCATATGCCAGGTCTGGATTCACTTCAATTTCCTCTACTAGCAAGATGTGTGATGGGTCTGATCTATACCTCTTTAACATGGAGACATGAAAGACATTATGGATCTTCTCCAATTCCAGAGGAAAGCCAAGTCTGCATGTTAACAGACTCACTCTTTCCAGAACCTCATATGGCCCGATGAAGCGAGGATTTAGTTTCCCCTTTCTGCCAAATCTCATAATTTTCTTCCAAGGAGAAACCTTTAAAAATACTTTGTCAGCCACACTATGTTCAATGTCTCTTCTCTTCAGGTCTATGTAGGACTTCTGACGGTCTGATACAGCCTTAAGTCTATCCCGAATGAGCTTAATCTTTTCCTCCGTCTGCTGCACAATTTCAAGGCCAATCAACTTTCTCTCACCCACTTCATTCCAATATAAGGGAGTTGCACATTTTCTGCCATACAAAGCTTCATATGGAGGCATCCCAATGCTTGACTGATAGCTATTATTGTAAGCAAATTCAATCAAAGGCAACTGTGTGTCCTAACTTCCTTCAAACTCAATCACACAAGCCTGAAGTATATTCTCTAAGATCTGGATGATTCTCTCATACTGACCATCTGTCTATGGATAGAATGTTGTATTGAAGTTCAATCTAGTTCCTAGGGCCTTTTGGAGACTACTCCATAATCTAGAAGTGAACCTCGGATCTCTATCAAACATAATAGATACCGGCACTTCATGTAACCTCACCACTTCATCAATATACAGCTTACCCAATCTGTCCAAACTATAATTCATCCTCACTAGCAGAAAATGTGCAGACTTGGTCAATCTGTCCATAGTGACCCAAACTGTATCATGATTCTTCTGCGTACATGGAAGTCCCATCACAAAATCTATAGTGATTCTCTCCCATTTCCACTTGGGAATTGGCAATGGCTGTAGCAACCCTGTTGGCACTTATTATTCTGCCTTTACTTGCTGATAAGTTAGGCATTTGGCCACATATTCTACAATATCTTTCTTCATGCCCATCCACTAATAGTGTTCTTTCATGTTTTTGTACATTTTAGTTCCATCAGGGTGCATAGCAAATGGTGAGTCATGTGCTTCCTTCAAAATGATTTGCCACAATTCAACATCATTAGGAATGCACATTCTGCCCTGGTATAGCAACAAGCCCTCATCATTCACTAAAAATTTTAGTTTCTTGCCATCCCAAGCCTCTTCTACTAACTTCACATATTTATCATCATCTTGAGCTGCCATTTTAATTTGATCAATCAACACTAGCTTCACTTGCTAAGTAGCTATCATCCATCCCTCATCATCTATCTCCAAATTTGCATGTAATGCCCTCAAGTCATGCACCATGGACAAAGGTGAAACTCTCAAACTAGCCATGGTCTTGTGACTTAAGGCATCAGCTACAATATTGGCTTTCCCAATCTAGTAGTCTATCAAACAGTCATAATCTTTTATCAACTCTACCCATCTTCTCTGCCTAAAATTCAACTCCTTCTGTGTGCCCAAATACTTCAAACTTTTGTGATCTGTGTATATGTAACATTTCTCCCCATACAGGTAGTGTCTCTAAATTTTCAAGGCAAAGACTATTGCTGCTAGCTCTAAGTCATGAGTAGGATAATTTCTCTCATGTGGTTTAAGCAGGCGTGAAGCATAGGCAATGACATTTCTGTCTTGTATCAGCACACAACCTAAACCATGGTGAGAAGCATCATTGTATATGGTGTACTCTTTACCCGGAGTCGGTAAAGTCAAGACTGGAGCTTCAGTTAAACATCTTTTCAACTCATTAAAGCTCCTTTGACACTTCTTAGTCCACTGAAATTTCACATCTTTCCAAAGTAACTTGGTCAGTAGAGATGCTAACATGGAGAATCCCTTCACAAACCTATGGTAATAACTGGCCAAACCAAGGAAACTCTGAACTTCTATGACATTTCTAGGCGACTTCCAATTAAGGATAGCTTCTACCTTGCTGGGATCCACTTTGATACCTTCTGCTGACACAATATGCCCCAAAAAGGCAATCTCCTTCAGCCAAAATTCACATTTAGATAATTTGGCATACAACTGTTTCTCCCTCAAAATCTGCAACACAATTCTCAAGTGCTTGTCATGCTCCTCTGTATTCTTTGAATAAACTAAAATATCATTAATGAACACCACAACAAATTAATCTAAATACGGCCTGAAGATAGCGTTCATCAGGTCCATAAAAGCAGCTGGAGCATTTGTCAACCCGAATGGCATTACTAAAAACTCATCATGGCCATATTGAGTTCTAAAGGCAGTTTTAGGAATGCTCTTCTCTTGCACTCTCAACTAATAGTATCCCGATCTCAAATTAATTTTGGAGAACACAACTGCATCTTTCAACTGATCAAACAAATCATCTATTCTTGGCAAAGGATATCTATTCTTTATTGTCATCTTATTTAACTGTGACACCCCTTACCCGTCTACAGTGTAGCCGAGCAAGTTATGCCACTCAGTGTGTCGGAACACCAATTCATGTTTCAATTTCAATTAATCCTTTTTAATTCATTTATTTATAATTTTGATAAAACTAAATTTTTTCGCAAATTTTATAGAAAATCCGGTAGAGTGCTGGCTATAAATTGGAAAAACAGTTCTTCTGAACCTGTTAAAAACACTTCCAATAATATCATCACATTATTCTCAATCAACCTCTAATATATTCTCAACAATTTCTCAATTCACTTCAGTATCTCAAAAATTCAATTCAATTCAAAACACAATTAATTCAATGAAAAATGCTCAATTTATTACTGAACATATTCCATAGATACTTACATCAAAAGCATAATTACATGAATTTATAATATACATTACAGAAGGTTACAAAATACAAAATATTAAAATATCAAAATGGCCTAATGTCCTACCAAATGCACTGCAATGTGAGGTGACTCTGAACTCTAAGTGCAGATATGAAGGCTCACCCTGTATGAGGCCTGCTGGACTCCCCAGCTATGTCTCCAGTACCTGCGTGTGGCAAAAGCGACGCGCTAATCAATTCTGCTTAGTGGTGACAATATAAAATAAAATAAAAATATGTGTACAGAATGTATGTTTACATTTTTGGTTGAACTAAGTCTCAAATATTTATTGCAATATTATTCAATTGAAGTTTGGTAAGATTTATTAATACTGCCCAAGTAACCTATACTAGTTGACTGGACTGGATAAACGGGTAAACTAGTACTGGGTACTAAGTACCTCGGACCATCACACCATCGGTCACATTGTGTCTCCGTGCAGTACGTAATGAACTAATAAGCTGTGATAATTATCGGGGATTAAACCCGAGTATAACAACTCAATATCATAGCCAAAGGCTATTATGTCACAGAATGGTATGGGAAGCCATGAAATACAGAATGGCATGAAGCCATATGCAGTACTGCTAACAGAACCCTATTGGCATGCCAACCTATCCAAACCAATCACATTAGGCCTACTAGGGCATTTAACACTTTTTATTTATGTAATTCTTTGAATTTGAATTTTTATGATTACTATTCATTTCATTGGTCAACCAAAATGTTGACTTTTGCATTGGCAATAGGTAAATTAGTTTAAATATCATCAACATACCACATTTTGCATTTTAAACTTGTTGGTATTGGTTGCCAATACCATCTCTAAGCTTAATGTGAATTGGACAAAATTTTCAGTTTTCAAGCTTTGGATTTACTGTTCCATTAGTTACTGTTGCAGTGGGAATTTAGAAAAATGATCAACATGAAAGTTGTTCCTTATTTTGTCTAGTTGAATTTCATTTTTTGAATCACTCCATTTTGAGTTTTGTAGCTCAAGTTATGGTCCAAAAACCACAACTAGCCGGATTGAAAATTTTTAGGGCTGACCATATCTATAGTGCAGTGAATAGTGACTACAACTCAATTGTTGGATAGGTTCTGGTCATAATTTGGGGTAGGTTTATTCATAAAAGTTGTTGGTCTATATCTCAGCTTGTTGTTGGTAAAATTTCAGGTCAATTGGACCTTTGTACATTGAGTTATGGCCAAATGAACAATCACTGTTCATTTGGTCATTCTTCAGAAACAGCTTGCAGGTCACCCGGATTTGAGCAAGTTTTTGGTCCACTTTGTTTGGTTTTATGGGCATGGTTTCTTCACCAAAGTTGTGCCATTTTGTGTCTAGTTTCATGTCCAATTGGCCAAACACCAATTGAACCTCTACAATTTAAGTTATGGCAGTCCAAACATGCTGGACTCACATCCAAACCTGCAGGTCACATAAGGCAGCCACTCCAACCTCAAATCCCACAACCCAATTCACTTCATTTTTTATTCAAACCAAACCAAATGGTCACTAATTGACCATTAAAACCTACTCCCATCATCACAAGATCAAAGTCTCATTCTTCAACCCAAACCCTAACTCAACATTTCAAAACCATGCATTATCATTGCATTTATCAATTCACTTATAAGATACACATTAAGGGCAGCCATACTGGCATGTTAACTCCCCAAAAATCATCACCATATTACCCTAACCATGGCTGCCAAAATTTAGGGTTAGCATACCAATGGTGTTTCATCAAATTTCTTTGTCATTTACACATATTTATAGTTCTTAAACATGAAATTAAAATGAAATTCAAGGTTTAGGTCACTAACCTCTTATAGCTCAAATCCAAGCCAACCAAAACTTTAATTTTTCTTCAAAATTTTGCTGTCCAAAGCTTCCTCAAGGTGTGGGGTGAATTTTTTGTGAAGATAACTAGGGCTTTTGGTGGAAGAAAGCTAGGGAAATGGAGGTTTAGAAGTTTGTTAATGGTGGTTATGGTGGAATGGTTCACGGCAAGAGGAAGAAGAAAGAAAGAAGAGTCTGATTTTCTTCATTTTCCAGCCCATTTGACCTCTTTTAAGTTAGTTTATGCCATGTGTCACCATGTAATTGGGTGAGGGCACACTAATGACATCATGTGATGTCATAAATTCCCATTTAATTCATTTTTTTTTCTTTTCTTTTCTACTCATTTTCAATTTAATTTTTAGTAATATTTATTCATATTTTATTTCATAATAATTATTTACTTAACTGGACAAGTCGGGCAAAAATCATCTCTGAAGACGAAATGACCAAAATGCCCTCCGTTTGGCTTAACGGGCCAAAATTGTCTGTACCGATTGAAAAAATTTTCTAAGCATTTCCTTGGCATTCTAATGTCATAAGAACCTCAATAACCCTTCTCTGGAGTCCCAATAATTATTTTATAATTTTTTCCCTCGGGTCTAGGGCTCCTAGTTGCGAGAACCGCGACTTCTCACTAGGTTACCCATCGCTAGGGCACCGGCTCATTTAACTTGGTTGTATTTTATTTCTAAAATTTTTACTAAATTTTTCTTATTAATATTTGAGTTAATTATGGTTCCTCACTTTAGTTTAAATATTTTTCCGGACGTTCTAGCTGTCCGACGACATCGTCACCGAATAAGAGAATGTACGGAGTTGCTACCAGGAGGGTGTTACAACTCTTCCCCTCTAATTTAAATTTCGTCCTCGAAATTTACCTAATGCAAACAGTTGAGGGAACTGTTGCCTCATCGTCTCTTTACTTTCCCAAGTTGCCTCTTTAATGTTGTGGTGCCTCCAAAGCACTTTCACCAGTGGAATTTGTTTATTTCTCAGTTCCTTCACTTCTCGAGCTAGGATCCGTATAGGTTCCTCTTCATATGTCAAATCCGGTTGTACTTCAATTTCTTCCATGGAGATGACATGTGAAGGGTCTGAGCGGTATCTTCTGAGCATGGACACGTGGAACACATTATGGATCTTGTCCAGCTCTGGTGGTAAAGCTAGCCTGTAGGCTACTGGTCCCACACGTTTAATGACTTCATATAGGCCAATAAACCTAGGGCTCAGCTTACCTTTTCTTCCGAACCTCAATATTTTCTTCCATGGTGAGACTTTGAGAAATACTTTATCACCAACTGCATACTCTTTCTCTTTTCTCTTCAGGTCGGCATAAGACTTCTGTCTATCAGAGGCAATCTTCAGGTTAGCTTTGATTATTTTCACTTTTTCCTCAGTCTGTTTCACCAGGTCTGGTCCTACCAGCTTATCTTCGCCCAATTCAGTCCAACACACTAGGGTTCTACATTTCCTCCCATACAGTGCTTCATACGGAGCCATTTGAATGCTAGCTTGGTAGCTATTGTTGTATGCGAATTCTGCCAGTGGGAGGTATCTATCCCAACTTCCCTCAAACTCAATGACACAACTCCTCAGCATATCCTCAAGGACCTGACATATATTTCATGTTATTATTATCATTTCAGTTCAATATTTGCATTAGTTCAATTGGTTTCAGTTGTTTACCTGGATTACTCTTTCTGATTGCCCATCCGTCTGAGGATGAAAAGCTGTGCTGAAGTGGAGTTGTGTACCCAGGGATTCATGCAACTTCTTCCAGAATCTTGATGTAAACCTTGGGTCTCGGTCAGATATGATAGAAAGTGGGATTCCATGCAGCCTAACTATCTCACTGATATACAATTCTGCTAGCTTCTCCAGTGAGTAGTCAGTCCTAACTGGCAGAAAATGTCTTGACCGTCAATCTATCCACTATCACCCATACTGCATCATGCTTCCTTTGGGTGAGGGGTAGACCACTAACAAAATCCATAGTGACCCGGTCCCATTTCCATTCAGGTATGTTTATAGGCTGTAACAAACCCGATGGAACTTGATGTTCTGCCTTAACTTGCTGACATGTCAAGCATTTAGTCACATAGTCAGCTATATCCCTCTTCATACCAGGCCACCAATAATGAGGCTTCAAATCATTATACATTTTTGTGCTCCCCGGGTGCATAGCATAAACACTCGTGTGTGCTTCTTTCAGAATACTAGTCTTCAGTTCCCCATCATCTGGTATACACACTCTTCCTCTATAGTATAGACACCCATCTGTTTTCACCTCATATTCAGTTTCCTTCCCCTCAGGAATTTTAGCCATAATTGCCATTAGTTTTTCATCTGCCTTCTGCCCAACTTGTATTTGCTGTAGTAGGGTTGGCCTCACTTGCAACTCAGCCAAAATAGCTCCATCTTGTGTAACACCCCTATGTTCGATAGTGCATTCTACTGTTCCAGTGACCAGTGTTATCCGGACAGCTAGGATGCCTAGAACTACACTTCGATATGAGTGAGGAGACATAAAATAATGAAATACAAGAAAAGAAAATACAAGAAAAATAAAGGAAAAATAATAGTAAAGAAATGCAACCAAGTTAAGCGAGCCGAGAACCCTAGCGATGGGTGACCACACCGGGAAGTCACGGCGTGTACCGTTGACTAGCCCTGGACTGCGGGGAACCCTGGAAAATATTTTTAGGACTTAAATAGACCCCTATTGAAGTATAAATATCATTAGAAATATCAAAGAAAAATTAAATAATTAGTACAAAGAAAAGTGAGAAATCGAAAAATGGACAAAACCCAGTGTTACCGAAAAATCGGGAATGCAACCCGAACAGGGGCATTGTGGTCATTTGACACCCCAAGTTGTCTTTTGACCTAAATGTCCATTAAAAATAAATAATATTACACTTGGAAAATATAATGAAAAATTAATTTAGGGGTACCTAATGTAAATAGCAAAAATGGAGGGTAAATGGAGTAATTATCAATTAAAACATATAATATGATTTAATTAAGGTGAGTGGACCACTATGGGAATTAATTTAACATCTTATGGGCATATTTCTCCACTAACTAACTCATTTTCTTCAAGCTTCCAACAATGGCCGATTGTCACTCCTAATTCTCCATGGAAAATTTTCCATGCAAAGCTTAAAAATCTCCCATTTTCAACATAAAACCATAAATTCTCTTCATTAAACTTGGTCCACACCTCTTTGGCAGATTATAGGGAACAAAAAGGAAGAAATTTGGTGAAGATTTAACAAGCCCCAACAATAGTAAGTGTTTAAATTATGTTTTTTTCTTAAGTAAAGTTTATGGGAAGCTTGAGATAAAATATGATTGATGAAGAAATTTTGAGTTTTTGGTGAGTTATGATGGTGTGTACTTTTGGAAGCCATGGAAACACCTTGAAGGCAGTTTATTTGTACTTGTAAATGGTGAATTAAATGATTGATTAAATGTATATTGTGTAGGAAATTATTTGGGTGATGTATACTTAGTATATGTAAATGTAAAATGAAATTTAAAGCTTGGAAAGTAATGGAATGTAAGTGTACCATTGTGGCAGTTTGCTAACTCTTGAAGAATGCTGGAATTCATGCTTGGTTTATGGAATAATGATGTTAAAATGTGTTGGTTGTTATGGCAGTTTGAGTGTGTGTAAGGTGCTGTGAAGTGGGACATGTAAATGAGCATAAAAAGGTGATTGAATTGTTGTAAATTGGATTGAAAAATTCTGCACTTGTTGGTCTATGTTGAATGTAATTGTAAGCTACCAAAATGACCTATAATGTGTTGTGAATTATGTTTCGGTTGTGGTACAATCAGAATTGGTTTGAATGTTAAGTTTGGTGAGTGTTAAAAGTGATGCTTGATGTGTATGCAAGAAATGAAATAAGGCAGTTTGAGTTTTAGGCCTATAACTTTAAGTGTGTGGCTCCAATTGGTATGAGACCAATTGGAGGTGAAACTAGGCACAAAATGCGCCAACTTTCATGAAGAAAGCTTACCAAAATTCTGCTTGCAAGGTAGCTTGAAAAATGACCAAATCCGGATTAAGTGCAAGTAAGGCCTGAAAATTGACCATTTGGGCAGCAGTTAGTGTTTAGACCATAACTCACTCAAAACAGGTCCAATTGACCTGAAATTTTAACCATGAATAGTTATGAACCATATCTACAAGTCTTATGAAGACACCAAAGCCCAAAAATGACCATAAGCAAGTCAAACAGCTTGCACAAGTTCGGGTCCAAAAACTGGCCGAACCTAAAATGACTTAAAGTGACCTAAAATGACCAATTTTGGTGCAATTTGACCAGCAATAGTAAAATGACCATAACTTGGTCTACATAACTCAGAATGACCTGAAATTTTGCCCCGCGTTCCATAAGACATAGATCTACAAGTTTGTAGTTTTGACCGAAACCCGAAAACCCAGGTAACTAGGTCGTCCGGCTAGGTCAAACTAGTATCCCGGAACCCAACAAATTGCAAGAAAATGCAGTATATACGGAAATGAACTTGGTAACATGTACCAACCCTAAAATACTATTGAATGTGACATATTAATAACATTAAAACCTAATTTACCTAGAACGCATCGAGGGTCGATATATTAGGTTGATTAAGCAAATAATAGCATTCAGTGAATTATTTATCAAGCATTATCGTTAGAGACAGTTTAATTTAGTACTGAAACACTTCAAATTGTGTTTCTCAGTTAGCAAAGACTCAGAAAAAGGAAAGGAAATACTGAGTCAAGACCAGGAGACAGTTATCAGAGGTTTGTGCACAACAGCTATTTCTTTTGAATTTTTCAATCGAAATGAATTATGACTATTTGTATTTTATTGTTTTAAATTGTGGAAATGTGTTTGAATGAATAATTATTGCTTGAAAAGCATTATAAATGGTTTGAAACTATGAAAAATTGTTTGAATGATATTGATGGATACTTATTGATTGAAAAGCATTGGAAATGGTTTGAAACCACAGCTATCATGTATATTGATTGTATTCCTCGCTAGCTTGTCTAGTGGGACGAATTGAATTCCCTCTCTGGCTGAAGTGTTGAGGTGTGTGCCTGTTGAGGACGAATAGAATGAGTACTCATATTTTTGCTAGCTAGCTGTGTTATTCCTCATTAGTCATCGACTTTTGGGACGAATTGAACTTTGGAACATGATTAAGCTGTGTGTGATTTATTGATTTGTATTATGAGATTGTGAAATGGAGTTAAATCCTTATTGACATTTACTGTCTTTTGAAGTTAACTATGCTTTGATCTCTGAGATTTATTGTGATATTGTGTTAAATTCCTTCTGACATTCATTGTCTTGAATTTAACTATGATTTTACGTATCCATCATTTAAATGATTTATGAATTGTGATTTAAAGTTGTAATTGGTTAATGTTGTGCACCACAGAGACATTGTCTCAGCGATAGCTTTATTTTTATTGCTGTCGCAGGTAGACAGACAGACAGGGCATCAAATTAGGCTGCTAGTACATCCAGCGAGAGATTATCGGGTATAACGAGTATACCACATTTTGCATTTTGTACTGTAATGTATAACCACTGTATGTATATATTGTTTTTGGTTTTGAGTAGTTGTAAATTAAAATTGTACATTGAAGTTGTAAGTAAATTATGAGTTATTTTGACTTGTAAAAATTGTATTATATTTCTTTTATTTCAGTCTTTGAAAAATCACTGTGGATTTGAGTTGAGAAATATGTTGGAGTTGAGATTTGGAAATATATTGAAGTGCTTTTTACAGGTTTTTTGAACAACTGTTTTATCCAAAATACAGATGGCACTCTGCCAAAAGTTTTACAGAAATTCCAAATAATTCAAATGAGTTAGTTGTTTCACTTCAGTTCACAAAGGTTTTTAACACCTGTAAATAGTGCTCACCACTGTAAAAGAAGTAAGAAAAGTTTTTTTTAAAATCCCTTGTAGTGTACTTAATGGGTTATCAGTAGACGGAGTTGGTAATTCATTAGGTATACTACGGGATCATGTTATGCCTTACAGAGGGGTAGGGTGTGACATGTTTTAGTGGTATCAGAGCTAGTTTTTAAATTCTGTTTTCACCTATAATTGAATATTCTTTCTTCATTGTGCAACTGCTCAATATCATTGTTTGATACATACAGTACATTACATTATAAATATGCACTAACGGGAGGAAATCTCCTTGTGTTATTAGTTCAGCAGATCTAAGATCCTCGCATTGACCATGGAAGAGAGTGATCGTTCAGTCGATCAATCTATTGGGGCTAAGGTGCAAGGGGATGCCCCAGGCCTACACAATGTCAGTGGTTCAGCAGCACCAGCCCCTGCAGTATCGCAGTTCCCTGCTCAGTTCACTCAGCAGATGGCTGCAATGTTCCAACAAATGGCTGGTAATGTGCCTACTCAAGCCCCAATACAGACACCAATGGTACAACCACAGTCTCCTACTATGCAGTATGACAAATTGATGAAGTATGGGGCTACAGAGTTTAAGGGGACAGTAGATCCTCTAGAAGCTGAACAATGGTTAGAGAGGATGGATAGGGTATTCAAGAAATTACATTGCACGGAGGAGCTCAGATTTGAATACTCAGTATCTTTACTCTGAGGATACTTATGGTGGTGGAAAACCATTCCCCACGATGCAGTAGAACTGCAGTGTTAACATGGAATGACTTTCTCAGGGAATTCAGACAAAAATATGTCCCCGATGCTTATGTAGACCAGAAGCTACAAGAGTTCCTAAGTCTGAAACAGGGGGGCAGATCAGTGGCTGAGTATGAAAGAGAATTTTCCCGCTTAAGCCATTATGCAGTAAGTTTACTTGCTACCAGCAGGGAGAGATGTAAGAGGTTTGAAACTGGCTTGAAGCCCAGTATCAGATTACAAGTAGTCGGGTTCAAACACACTAACTTCTCTGAACTTGTTTCTCAAGCCCTAGAGTTGGAAAGAATTGAGTTTGAAGCTGCTCCTGAGAAAAAGAAATCAGAGGAGACAGAGAAAGAGGGAAAATCAATAGAACAGAGTTCGGTGGTCCCTCTTGGAAGAGGAAGAATCATGGGGACATGGCGGAGGTGGCAAGAAGTCCGGTAGGGGAAGATATTCGGGATGAAGCCTCCCCTATCTGGTCAGCAGAGTACCAGAGGTTCCTACCCTCCCCGCCAATGTGAAACTTGTGGAAGAAATCATGGTGGGATATGCTACAAGGCTATTGGAGCCTATTATAACTGTGGAGGCACAGGACACTTTGCCAAGGACTGCACCAGTAGTCGCAGAGTTGGATCACCTCCTACTGCGCGAAGGGTCGATTCGAGCCACTGTCACCAGAAGTTCACAACCACTCAGCAGAGGCAGAGGCAGGGGTAGAGGTAGCCCAGCAGGCAGCCAAGGCACAGTGAAACATTCAGAGCAAAACAGTGTTCCGGTCAGAGTCTATGCAATGAGACAGAGGGAGGAGGCCGAGACATCTGATGTTGTGGCTGGTACCTTCTCAACTTTTAATCAAGATGTGTTTGTGTTATTTGATCCGGGTTCTACCCATTCTTATGTGAGTGCTAGCATCATTGATTGTATTGCTGTTCCATGTACAAAAATGGACTTTGAGGTGCTAGTAACAAGTCCGCTAGGACAGGAGGTCAGGGTTAATAAAATGTATAGAGATTGTCCTTTGGTGATCCAAGGACTCACTTTCTGTCTGATTTCATTGAAATGCCCTTCAGAGATTATGATATCATCTTGGGCATGGATTGGTTAGCTAGGCATCATGCCATGATTATCTGTAGGTGAAAAGATCACTTTTGGTCTCCTCGATGAGTGATGTGGTAATACATGGGAGAGGCAATTATTGCCATCAAACATCATTTAATTTGCACTAGCGAGAAAAATGATCGAAAGGGTGTGAAGCCTACTTGGCACATGTGGTAGACACCCAAGTGGGAGTCGGCATTGAAGGACATCCCTACAGTACATGACTTTCCAGATGTGTTTCTTGATGAATTGCTAGGATTACCTCCAGAAAGAGAAGTGCAGTTCGAAATTAATGTTATGCCTGGTGTGGATCCAATCTCCATAACGCCATACAGAATGGCACCAGCAGAGTTGAAGGAGTTGAAGATACAGTTGCAAGAATTACTTGAAAAGGGCTTCATCCACCCTAGTGTGTCACCTTGGGGAGCACCAGTGTTGTTTGTTAAGAAGAAGGATGGTACTCTCCGCTTATGCATTGACTACCGGCAATTGAATAAGGTGACAATAAAGAACAGATATCCGTTGCCTCGCATTGATGATCTGTTTGATCAGTTGAAGTGTGCAGTTGTATTCTCCAAAATTGATTTGCGATCTGGTTATTATCAGTTGAAGGTGCAAGAGCAGAGTATTCCAAAAACCGCTTTCAGAACTCAGTATGGCCACTATGAGTTTCTAGTGATGCCATTCAGGTTAACAAATGCTCCAGCTGCTTTTATGGATCTGATGAACACTATCTTCAGACCATATCTCGATCAATTTGTGGTGGTGTTTATTGATGACATTTTGATATACTCGAGGAATGCAGAAGAGCATGATAGACATCTGCGGATTGTACTGCCGACCTTAAGGGAGAAACAGCTATACGCCAAATTGTCGAAGTATGAATTTTGGCTGAAAGAAATCTCCTTTTTGGGACATGTTGTGTCAGTTGAAGGGATCAAGGTAGATTCCAGCAAGGTAGAAGCTATCCTTAATTGGAAGCCACCCAGGAATATCATAGAAGTTCGCGGTTTTCTGGGTTTAGCTGGATATTACCATCGGTTTGTGAAGGGGTTTTCTATGTTATCTTCTCCACTGACCAAACTACTTCGGAAAGATGTAAAATTTCAGTGGACAGATAAATGCCAGCAAAGTTTTGATGAGTTGAAGAGGTGTTTAACTGAAGCTCCATTCCTCACTTTACCTACTCCGGGTAAAGAATACACAGTTTATAGTGATGCTTCTCACAATGGGTTAGGTTGTGTACTGATGCAAGATCGGAATGTCATTGCTTATGCATCACGCCAGCTGAAACCGCATGAGAGGAACTACCCAACACATGATCTGGAGCTAGCAGCTATTGTTTTTGCTCTGAAGATTTGGAGACACTATTTGTATGGGGAGAAATGCTACATTTACACAGATCACATGAGCTTGAAGTACTTAGGCACCCAGAAGGAATTGAATTTGAGGCAGAGGAGATGGTTAGAACTCATTAAAGACTATGATTGTTTAATAGACTATCAGCCAGGGAAAGCAAATGTGGTGGCTGACGCCTTAAGTCATAAGACTATGGCAAGTCTCAGAGTTTCTCCTTTGTCCATGGTATATGAATTGAAAGCACAGCATGCCAGTTTAGAGATTGATGATGAGGGACAGACAGTAGTTGCATGGCATGTACAACCAGTGTTGATTGATCAGATCAAAATGGCTGATCAAAGTGATGAAAAATATCAGAAGCTACTGAAAGAAGTCCAGCAGGGCAAGAAACCTGAATTTTCTGTGAGAGATGATGGTTTATTGCTACATCAGGGCAGAATGTGTGTTCCTAGTGATGTGGAATTGAGACAAATCATTATGAAGGAAGCACATGAGTCTCCATTTGCTATGCACCCTGGTGGAACTAAAATGTACAAAGGGCTGAAAGAGCATTACTGGTGGATGGGTATGAAAAGAGATATAGCTAAATTTGTTTCCAAATGCCTAACTTGTCAGCAAGTAAAGGCAGAACATCAAGTTCCAGCTGCTTTGTTACACCCTTTGTCGATGCAGTGGACATGTGAGCGAATAACTATGGCTTTTATTACATGACTTCCAAGGACACAGAGTAGTCATGATGCGGTATGGGTTATAGTTGATAGATTGACCAAGTCCGCTCACTTTTTGCGGTCGGATGGACTATAGCACGGAAAGATTGGCCAAATTGTACATATATGAGATTGTAAAGCGCATGGAGTGCCGTATCAATTGTGTCCGACAGAGATCCTAGGTTCACTTCTAGATTAGGGTAGTCTTCAGAGAGCCCTAGGAACTAGATTGAACTTCAGCACAGCATTCCACCCACAGACAGATGGCCAGTCTGAGAGGGTTATTCAGATATTGGAGGATATGCTACGGGCTTGTGTGATTGAATTTGAAGGTAGTTGGGATACACACTTGCCTTTGATTGAGTTTGCTTATAACAACAGCTACCAATCAAGCATTGGAATGCCTCCATATGAAGCTTTGTATGGCAGAAAGTGCAGAACTCCCTTATGTTGGGATGAAGTAGGTGAAAGGAAGATGATTGGGCTAGAAATTGTTCAGCAGACAGAGGAAAAGATCAGATTGATCAGAGATAGACTCAAGGCTGCATCAGACCGTCAGAAGTCCTATGTTGATCTGAAGAGAAGAGATATTGAATATGCAGTGGGTGATAAGGTATTCCTCAAAGTTTCTCCTTGGAAGAGGATTGTGAGATTTGGCAGAAAGGGGAAACTGAGTCCTCGTTTCATCGGACCATATGAGGTTCTGGAAAGAGTGGGTCCTTTGGCATATCGGTTGGCATTACCTCCAGAGTTAGCAAGGATACACAATGTCTTTCATGTATCCATGTTAAGGATGTATAGATCTGACCCATCTCATGTACTATCAGTTGAAGAGATTGAAGTAAATCCAGACCTCTCATATGAGGAAGAACCCATAAAAATTCTGGCTTATGAGGTGAAGCAGCTGAGGAACAAACAGATACACCTGGTTAAAGTGCTGTGGAACCATCATTCAGGCCAGGAAGCTACTTGGGAACGTGCAGAGGATATGAGGAGACAGCACCCACAGCTGTTCAGAGACTAATGCCAAGTAAAATTTCGAGATGAAATTTATTTAAGGGGGGGAGAATTGTAACACCCCTATGTTCAGTAGTGCATTCTACTATTCCAGTGACCAGTGTTGTCCGGACAGCTAGGATGCCTAGAACTACACTTTGATATGACTGAGGAGACATAAAATAATGAAATACAAGAAAAGAAAATACAAGAAAAATAAAGGAAAAATAATAGTAAAGAAATGCAACCAAGTTAAGCGAGCTGAGAACCCTAGCGATGGGTGACCACACCGGGAAGTCACGGCGTGGACCGTTGACTAGCCCTGGACTGCGGGGAACCCTAGAAAATATTTTTAGGACTTAAATAGACCCCTATTGAAGTATAAATATCATTAGAAATATCAAAGAAAAATTAAATAATTAGTACAAAGAAAAGTGAGAAATCGAAAAACGGACAAAACCCAGTGTTACCGAAAAATCGGGAATGCAACCCGAACAGGGGCATTGTGGTCATTTGACACCCTGAGTTGTCTTTTGACCTAAATGTCCATTAAAAATAAATAATATTACACTTGGAAAATATAATGAAAAATTAATTTAGGGGTACCTAATGTAAATAGCAAAAATGGAGGGTAAATGGAGTAATTATCAATTAAAACATATAATATGATTTAATTAAGGTGAGTGGACCACTATGGGAATTATTTTAACATCTTGTGGGCAGATTTCTCCACTAACTAACTCATTTTCTTCAAGCTTCCAACAATGGCCGATTGTCACTCCTAATTCTCCATGGAAAATTTTCCATGCAAAGCTTAATTCTCTCCCATTTTCAACATAAAACCATAAATTCTCTTCATTAAACTTGGTCCACACCTCTTGGGTAGATTATAGGGAACAAAAAGGAAGAAATTTGGCGAAGATTTAATAAGCCCCAACAATAGGTAAGTGTTTAAATTATGTTTTTTTTCTTAAGTAAAGTTTATGGGAAGCTTGAGATAAAATGATTGATGAAGAAATTTTGAGTTTTTGGTGAGTTATGATGGTGTGTACTTTTGACAGCCATGGAAACACCTTGAAGGCAGTTTATTTGTGCTTGTAAATGGTGAATTAAATGATTGATTAAATGTATATTGTGTAGAAAATTGTTTGGGTGATGTATACTTAGTATATGTAAATGTAAAATGAAATTTAAAGCTTGGAAAGTAATGGAATGTAAGTGTACCATTGTGGTAGTTTGCTAACTCTTGAAGAATACTAGAATTCATGCTTGGTTTATGGAATAATGATGTTAAAATGTGTTGGTTGTTATGGCAGTTTGAGTGTGTGTAAGGTGGTGTGAAGTGGGACATGTAAATGAGCATAAAAAGGTGACTGAATTGTTGTAAATTGGATTGAAAAATTCTGCACTTGTTGGTGTCTGTTGAATGTAATTGTAAGCTGCCAAAATGACCTATAATGTGTTGTAAATTATGTTTAGGTTGTGGTACAACCAGAATTGGTTTGAATGTTAAGTTTGGTGAGTGTTAAAAGTGATGCTTGATGTGTATGGATGAAATGCAATAAGGCAGTTTGAGTTTTAGGCCTATAACTTTAAGTGTGTGGCTCCAATTGGTATGAGACCAATTGGAGGTGAAACTAGGCACAAAATGTGCCAACTTTTATGAAGAAAGCTTACCAAAATTCTGCTTGCAAGGTAGCTTGAAAAATGACCAAATCCGGATTAAGTGCAAGTAAGGCCTGAAAATTGACCATTTGGGCAGCAGTTAGTGTTTAGGCCATAACTCACTCAAAACAGGTCCAATTGACCTGAAATTTTAACCATGAATAGTTAAGACCCATATCTACAAGTCTTATGAAGACACCAAAGCCCAGAAATGACCATAAACAAGTCAAACAGCTTGCACAAGTTCGGGTCCAAAAACTGGCCGAACCTAAAATGACCTAAAATGACCAATTTTGGTGCAATTTGACCAGCAATAGTAAAATGACCATAACTTGGTCTACATAACTCAGAATGACCTGAAATTTTGCCCCGTGTTCCATAAGACATAGATCTACAAGTTTTTAGTTTTGACCAAAACCCGAAAACCGAGGGAACTAGGTCGTCTGGCTAGGTCAAACTAGTATCCCGGAACCTAGCAAATTGCAAGAAAATGCAGTATATACAGAAATGAACTTGGTAACATGTACCAACCCTAAAATACTATCGAATGTGACATATTAATAACATTAAAACCTAATTTACCTAGAATGCATTGAGGGTCGATATATTAGGTTGATTAAGAAAATAATAGCATTCAGTGAATTATTTATCAAGCATTATCGTTAGAGACAGTTTAATTTAATACTGAAACACTTCAAATTGTGTTTCTCAGTTAGCAAAGACTCAGAAAAAGGGAAGGAAACACTGAGTCAAGACCAGGAGACAGTTATCAGAGGTTTGTGCACAACAGCTATTTCTTTTGAATTTTTCAATCGAAATGAATTATGACTATTTGTATTTTATTGTTTTAAATTGTGGAAATGTGTTTGAATGAATAATTATTGCTTGAAAAGCATTGTAAATGGTTTGAAACTATGAAAAATTGTTTGAATGATATTGATGGATACTTATTGATTGAAAAGCACTGGAAATGGTTTGAAACCACAGCTATCATGTATATTGATTGTATTCCTCGCTAGCTTGTCTAGTGAGACGAATTGAATTCCCTCTCTGGCTGAAGTGTTGAGGTGTGTGCCTGTTGAGGACGAATAGAATGAGTACTCATATTTTTGCTAGCTAGCTATGTTATTCCTCATTAGTCATCGACTTTTGGGACGAATTGAACTTTGGAACATGATTAAGCTGTGTGTGATTTATTAATTTGTATTATGAGATTGTGAAATGGAGTTAAATCCTTATTGACATTTACTGTCTTTTGAAGTTAACTATGCTTTGATCTCTGAGATTTATTGTGATATTGTGTTAAATTCCTTCTGACATTCATTGTCTTGAATTTAACTATGATTTTACGTATCCATCATTTAAATGATTTATGAATTGTGATTTAAAGTTGTAATTGGTTAATGTTGTGCACCACTGAGACATTGTCTTAGCGATAGCTTTATTTTTATTGCTGTCGCAGGTAGACAGACAAACAGGGCAGCAAATTAGGCTGCTAGTACATCCAGCGAGAGATTATCGGGTATAACGAGTATACCACATTTTGCATTTTATACTGTAATGTATAATCACTGTATGTATATATTGTTTTTGGTTTTGAGCAGTTGTAAATTAAAATTGTACATTGAAGTTGTAAGTAAATTATGAGTTATTTTGACTTGTAAAAATTGTATTATATTTCTTTTATCTCAGTCTTTGAAAAATCACTGTGGATTTGAGTTGAGAAATATGTTGGAGTTGAGATTTGGAAATATATTGAAGTGCTTTTTACAAGTTTTCTAAAGAACTGTTTTATCCAAAATACAGATGGCACTCTGCCAAAATTTTTACGGAAATTCCAAATAATTCAAATGAGTTAGCTGTTTCACTTCAGTTCACAAAGGTTTTTAACACCTGTAAATAGTGCTCACCACTGTAAAAGAAGTAAGAAAAGTTTTTTTTAAAATCCCTTATAGTGTACTTAATGGGTTATCAGTAGACGGAGTTGGTAATTCATTAGGTATACTACAGGATCATGTTATGCCTTACAGAGGGGTAGGGTGTGACATCTTGAGCTAAGGACAGACAGGTATTGAGTGATCTTAAAGCTGTGATGGACTTTCTGCTTAAAGCATCAGCAACTACATTTGCCTTCCCAGGATGATAATCTATCACACAATCATAGTCCTTTAGGAACTCAATCCATTGCCTCTGTCTAAGATTGAGCTCCTTCTGGGTTGGCAAATATTTTAGACTCTTGTGGTCGGTATAGATGTAGCATTTTTCACCATATAAATAATGCCTCCATATCTTCAGTGTGAAGATAATCGCTGCTAACTCCAGGTCATGAGTAGGGTAGTTCTGTTCATGTGGCCTTAACTACCTGGAAGCATAGGCGACCACTTTCCCCTCTTGCATCAATACACACCCTAGCCCATTATGTGAGGCATCACTATAGACCACAAAGTCCTTTCCCGACACTGGCTGTGTTAACACTGGTGCCTCTGTCAACATAGCCTTTAATCTCTCAAAACTAGCCTGACATTTGTCATTCCAGTTAAATCTGACATTCTTGTGTAACAACTTGGTCATTGGAGCAGCTATAAGAGAAAACCCCTTCACAAATCTTCTGTAGTATCCAGCTAGCCCCAAGAAACTTCTGACCTCAGTTGTATTTCTGGGAGGCTTCCATTCCATCACTGCTTCTATCTTTTTGGGATCCACTCTAATCCCCTCTGCTGATACTATGTGTCCAAGGAAAGAGATTTCACTCATCCAGAAGTCACACTTGGACAACTTAGCATACAGCTTCTTTTCTCGCAGGGTTTGCAGAACAATCCTCAAATGTTCATCATGTTCTTCCCTGGTCATGGAATACACCAGAATATCATCAATAAATACCACTACAAACCAATCTAAGTATGGATGAAAGATACGGTTCATAAGGTCCATAAATGCTGCTAGTTCATTTGTTAACCCAAACGGCATCACTAGAAATTCATAGTGCCCATACCGGGTTCTGAATGTAGTTTTTGATACATCTGCATCCTTTACCCTCAACTGATGATACCCTGATCTGAGGTTAATTTTTGAAAATACACCGGCTCCCTTCAACTGATCAAACAGATCGTCAATTCTGGGCAATGGATATTTATTCTTCACAGTTACTTTATTCAACTGCCGGTAATCAATACACAATCTCAAAGTTCCATCCTTTTTCTTCACAAACAGCACCGGAGCTCCCCATGGTGACACACTGGGGCGTATGAACCCCTTAGCAAGCAACTCTTGCAACTGAGTTTTCAACTCCCTCAATTCAGTGGGTGCCATCCTATAAGGAGCAATGGAAATGGGTGCTGTACCCCGCATTACCTCAATAGCAAACTCGACTTCCCTTTCTGGTGGTAAACTAGGCAACTCTTCAGGAAATACATTTGGGAAGTCTCTTACTGTGGGTATATCATTCAGGTTTGGCTTAGCTTGCCTAGTATCAACCACGTGTGCTAGGTAAGCTTCACAGCCTTTTCTCATCATTCTTCTTGCAACTGCAGCTGAGATAACATTGGACAGGAAATCTGTCCTTCCACCCACAACAGTGATCTCATTACCATCAGAAGTTTTCAGAGAAATTCTCTTCAATTTACAACCAACTATTGCCTGATGACATGACAACCAGTCCATTCCCAAAATCACGTCAAACTCGTGGAAGGGCAATTCAATTAGGTCTGCCGAGAATTCATACCCCTGAATCCTCAACGGGCAACCTTTATACACCTTATTCACTATCACACTGTGGCCTAGTGGATTTGTGACCAAAATGTCTTGATCACTCTCCTCTACTGGAACTCCCCTCTCTATGGGTAGTTTGATGCAAATGTAGGAATGAGTGGATCCTGGATCCACCAACGCATGTACAGAAGTGTTGTAGAGGGAAAACGCACCCCTGATGACTTCCGGAGCATCTTGCTCCTCTTGAGCTCTGATGGCATAAGCCCTGGCTGGTATTCTAGTGTCTGGCCTCTCAGTTGACTCGGAAGTAGGCCTCAGTGATGGACCAGCTGCCTCAGGTTTACTAGGCTTCCTACCTCTTTGTGGTGCAGGAGTAGGTCTGTCAGTTTGTGTTGGAGCAACAGTAGTAGTCCTTTTCGGACAATTCTTGATCTGGTGTCCTGTCGATCCACACTGTAAGCATGCACCGGTCACTCGCCAACACTCCCCTTTATGCCACTTTTGACAGTACTGACAGGCAGAAGATGCAGGGGCTGGTCCCCTAAACACCGTTCCTAGAGAGCTGCCCATTGATGGTGTGGGTTGGCCTCTCCTAGGTGTGAACTGCGGTCTGGGCCCCTAAGACTGACCATGACCCTATGGTGGTCCTGAACTCTGAGCAGGAGGACCCTTACTCTTCTTACTGGGAGCAGAAAATGCACTAGACTGACCCGGACCCCTCTTCTGCTGTCTTTCCCTTCTATTTTGTTCATTGATTCTGACCCTTTCCACTTTTGATGCTGCATCTACCAGTTTAGCAAATTCCGTAATCTCCAGTGCTGTGATCATGACTTTGATGTTGTCATTGAGCCTTTTTCAAACCGTCTGCACCTCTCTGCCATGGTAGGGACTATCTCCCTCCCATACCGACTCAGTCTGACAAACTCACACTCATACTCATCCACTGACAATTGTCTCTGTCTCAAACTGATGAATTCCCTTCTTCGCTCTTTTAAATACACTTTGCTAATATATTTCTTCCTGAACTCTGTGAGGAAGAATTCCCAAGTGATCCATTCAGGTTGCACCTCACTGGTCACTGTGTCCCACCACTAATATGCGTCATCCTGAAGTAGGGACACAGCACCCACCAGGTTCTGCTCGGGGATGCAGTTTAGCTGTTTCAGTACTCTGATGGTTCTGTCCAACCAATTTTCTGCAGCCATGGGATCATCCTCCCTCTTTCCAAAGAAGTCTACAGCCCCATGTTTTCGCAATTTCTCCAAATGGGACTTCTGTGGGGCTGGTGGAGGTTGTGGCTGTGGTTGTGGTGGTGGAATTACTCCCATAATTTGCCGATAGAATTCAGTCATTTGCTGGAATAGAGCAAACTGAGGTTGAGCAGGTGCCTCAGCTGCTGGTGGAGCAGATTCTCCCGCCTTTGACTCAGCCCTTGGTGGAGCATGACTCTCCACCTCTTCATCAACTGCTCTTTGCGAAGCAGGATCCATAACCTATTCAAAATACGAAAACAAACAAATCTGCATCAGTGTCACCTCAACACTTACAAATGCAATGCAATGGTATGTACTCTATCTAGACCCAGAAACGCCTAAACCAGGCTCTGATACCACTAAATGTGACACCCCTTACCCGTCTACAGTGTAGCCGAGCAAGTTATGCCACTCAGTGTGTCGGAACACCAATTCATGTTTCAATTTCTATTAATCCTTTTTAATTCATTTATTTATAATTTTTGATAAAACTAAATTTTTCCACAAATTTTATAGAAAATCCGACAGAGTGGTGGCTATAAATTGAAAAAATAGTTCTTCTGAACCTATTAAAAACACTTCCAATAATATCATCACATTATTCTCAATCAACCTCCAATATATTCTCAACAATTTCTCAATTCACTTCAGTATCTCAAAAATTCAATTCAATTCAAAACACAATCAATTCAATGAAAAATGCTCAATTTATTACTGAACATATTCCATAGATACTTACATCAAAAGCATAATTACATGAATTTATAATATACATTACAGAAGGTTACAAAATACAAAATATCAAAATATCAAAATATCAAAATGGCCTAATGTCCTACCAAATGCACTGTAATGTGAGGTGACTCTGAACTCTGAGTGCAGATATGAAGGCTCACCCTGTATGAGGCCTGCTGGACTCCCCAGCTATGTCTCCAGTACCTGCGCGTGGCAAAAGCGACGCGCTAAGCAATTCTGCTTAGTGGTGACAATATAAAATAAAATAAAAACATGTGTACATAATGTATGTTTACATTTTTGGGTGAACTAAGTCTCAAATGTTTATTGCAATATTATTCAATTGAAGTTTGGTAAGATTTATTAATACTTCCCGAGTAACCTATACTAGTTGGAATTTGGATAAGCGGGTAACCCAGTGCTGGGTACTAAGTACCTCGACCATCACACCATCGGTCACATTGTGTCTCCGGTGTGCAATGAGCGACTAATAAGTTGTGATAATTATCGGGGATTAAACCCGAGTATAACAACTCAATATCATAGCCAAAGGCTATTATATCACAGAATGGCATGGGAAGCCATGAAATACAGAATGGCATGAAGCCATATGCAGTACTACTAACAGAACCCTATTGGCATGCCAACCTATCCAAACCAATAACATTAGGCCTACTAGGGCATTTAACACTTTTTATTTATGTAATTCTTTGAAATTGAATTTTTATGATTACTATTCATTTTATTGGTCAACCAAAATGTTGAATTTTGCATTTGCAATAGGTAAATTAGTTTAAATATCATCAACATAACACATTTTGCATTTTAAACTTGTTGGTATTGGTTGCCAATACCATCTCTAAGCTTAATGTGAATTGGACAGAATTTTTAGTTTTTAAGCTTTGGCTTTACTGTTCCAATAGTTACTGTTGCAGTGGGAATTTGGAAAAATGATCAACATGAAAGTTCTTTCTTATTTTGTCTAGTTGAATTTCATTTTTTGAATCACTCCATTTTGAGTTTTGTAGCTCAAGTTATGGTCCAAAAACCACAACTGGCCGGATTGAAAATTTTCGTGACCATATCTGATCTGATGAAAAGGATGACTGTAACTCAATTGTTGGATAGGTTCTGGTCATAATTTGGGGTAGGTTTCTTCATGAAAGTTGTTGGTATATATCTCAGTTTGTTTTTGCTAAAATTTCAGGTCAATTGGACCTTTCTACATTGAGTTATGGCCAAATGAACAATCACTGTTCATTTGGTCATTCTGCAGAAACAGCCTGCAGGTCACCCAGATTTGAGCAAGTTTTTGGTCCACTTGGTTTGGTTTTATGGGCATGGTTTCTTCACCAAAGTTGTGCCATTTGTGTCTAGTTTCATGTCCAATTAGCCAAATACCAATTGAACCTCTACAATTTAAGTTATGGCAGTCCAAACAGGCTGGACTCACATCCAAACCTGCAGGTCACATAAGGCAGCCACTCCAACCTCAAATCCCACAACCCAATTCACTTCATTTTTTATTCAAACCAAACCAAATGGTCACTAATTGACCATTAAAACCTACTCCCATTATCACAAGATCAAAGTCTCATTCTTCAACCCAAACCCTAACTCAACATTTCAAAACCATGCATTATCATTGCATTTATCAATTCACTTATAAGATACACATTAAGGGCAGCCATACTAGCATGTTAACTCTCCAAAAATCATCACCATATTACCCTAACCATGGCTGCCAAAATTTAGGGTTAGCATACCAATGGTGTTTCATCAAATTTCTTTGTCATTTACACATATTTATAGTTCTTAAACATGAAATTAAAATGAAATTCAAGGTTTAGGTCACTAACCTCTTTTAGCTCAAATCCAAGCCAACCAAAACTTTAATTTTTCTTCAAAATTTTGCAGCCCAAAGCTTCCTCAAGGTGTGGGGTGAATTTTTTGTGAAGACAACTAGGGCTTTTGGTGGAAGAAAGCTAGGGAAATGGAGGTTTAGAAGTTTGTTAATGGTGGTTATAGTGGAATGGTTCACGGCAAGAGGAAGAATAAAGAAAGAAAAGTCTGATTTTCTTCATTTTCCAGCCCATTTGACCTCTTTTAAGTTAGTTTATGCCATGTGTCACCATGTAATTGGGTGAAGGCACGCTAATGACATCATGTGATGTCATAAATTCCCATTTAATTCATTTTTTTTCTTTTCTTTTCTACTCATTTTCAATTCAATTTTTAGTAATATTTATTCACATTTTATGTCTTAATAATTATTTACTTAACTGGACAAGTCGGCCAAAAATCATCTCTGAAGACGAAATGACCAAAATGCCCTCCGTTTGGCTTAACGGGTCAAAATTGTCTATACCGATTGAACATTTTTTCTAAGCATTTCCTTGGCATTCTAATGCCATAAGAACCTCAATAACCCTTCTCTGGAGTCCCAATAATTATTTTATAATTTTTTCCCCTGGGTCTAGGGCTCCTAGTTGCGAGAACCGCAACTTCTCACTAGGTTACCCATCGCTAGGGCACCGGCTCATTTAACTTGGTTGTATTTTATTTCTAAAATTTTTACTAAATTTTTCTTATTAATATTTGAGTTAATTATGGTTCCTCACTTTAGTTTAAATATTTTTCTGGACGTTCTAGCTGTCCGGACCGACACTGGTCACCGGAACAGTAGAATGTACGGAGTTGCTACCGGGAGGGTGTTACATTAACTATCTGTAGTCAATGCACAGATAGAGAGTACCATCCTTCTTCTTAACAAGCAAAATTAGTGCTCCCCAAAGTGACACACTGGGGCAGATGAAACCCTTATCTAGCAACTCTTGTAACTGCACTTTTAGCTCTTTTAACTCAGCAGGTGCCAATCTATAAGGAGTAATAGAAATTGGTTCCACACTAGGCATAACCTCAATTTCAAACTGCACCTCTCTTTTTGGAGGCAATCCTGGTAACTCATCAGGAAAAACATCCAAAAAATCACATACTGTAGGGATATTCTTCAAATCTGGACTCCCTACTTGGGTGTTTATCACATGAGCCAAATAAGTTTCATACCCCTTCTGAATTATTCTTCTAGCAAGTGCAACTGAAATGAGATTTGATGGCAATAACTATCTCTCCCCGTGTATTACCACATCTCTATACTGAGGGAGACTAAAAGTGACTATCTGTAACACCCCTATGTTCGGTAGTGCGTTCTACTGTTCCAGTGACCAGTGTTGTCCGGACAGCTAGGATGCCTAGAACTACACTTCGTTATGAGTGAGAAGACATAAAATAATGAAACACAAGAAAATAAAATACAAGAAAAACAAAGGAAAAATAATAGCAAAGAAATGAAATCAAGTTAAACGAGCCGAGAACCCTAGCGATGGGTGACCGCACCGGGAAGTCACGGCATGGACCGTTGACTAACCCTGGACCGCGGGGAACTCTAGAAAATATTTTTAGGACTTAAATAGACCCCTATTGAAGTATAAATATCATTAGAAATATTAAATAAAAATTAAATAATTAGTACAAAGAAAAGTGGGAAATCGAAAAACGGACAAAACCCGGTGTTACCGAAAAATCGGGAATACAACCCGAACAGGGGCATTGTGGTCATTTGACATCCCGAATTGTCTTTTGACCTAAATGTCCATTAAAAATACATGATATTACACTTGGAAAATATAATGAAAAATTAAATTAGGGGTACCTAATGTAAATAGCCAAAAGTGGAGTGAAATTTGGGTAATTAGCACTTAAATAATATTAAATCAATTTCTTATGTGAGTGGACCACTAAGGGATTATAATATGCATTAAGTGGGCAGATTACTCCACTAAAACTTCATCTTCAACCTTTGAAGACCACCATTGCCGTAAAGAAAGCCCTAGAAACCACCATTGTTGTCCCATTTGTGAGCTTCATGCATCCATGATCCAAGCTTCAAGTGGTTAGGGTTTCTTCACTAAAAGTAACCACCACACCTTGGGCAGCATTTAGGGAGTGAGAAAGGTAAGTTTTGATGAGTTTTTAAGAAGCTTCAAAATAGGTAAGTTTGTGTTTTTGAATGTTGCTTTGTTAAAGTTTGTAAGCATGTTATGGGTGTTTGATTTATGAAGAAATTTTTGAGTTTTGATGTTGAATGGGAATGTGTACTTTTGGCAGCCATAGAAACACCTTGGAGGCAGTTTATTTTTGCTTGTAAATGGTGAATTAAATGATTGATTAAATTTATATTGTGTAGGAAATTGTTTGGGTGATGTATACTTAGTATATGTAAATGTAAAATGAAATTTAAAGCTTGGAAAGTAATGGAATGTAAGTGTACCATTGTGGCAGTTTGCTAACTCTTGAGGAATGCTGGAATTCATGCTTGGTTTATGGAATAATGATGTTAAAATGTGTTGGTTGTTATGGCATTTTGAGTATATGTATGGTGGTATGAAGTGGGACATGTAAATGAGCATGAATTGGTGATTGAATTGTTGTAAATTGAATTGGACAAATTCTGCACTTGTTGGTGCACATTGAATGTAATTGTAAGCTGCCAAAATGACCTATAAAATGTTGTAAATTATGTTTAGGTTGTGGTACAACCAGAATTGGGTTGAATGTTAAGTTTGGTGAGTATTAAAAGTGATGCTTGATGTGTATGCAAGAATTGCAATAAGGCAGTTTGAGTTTTAGGCCTATAACTTTAAGTGTGTGGCTTCAATTGGTATGAGACCAATTGGAGGTGAAACTAGGCACAAAATGTGCCAACTTTCATGAAGAAAGCTTACCAAAATTCTGCTTGCAAGGTAGCTTGAAAAATGACCAAATCCGGATTAAGTGCAAGTAAGGCCTGAAAATTGACCATTTGGGCAGCAGTTAGTGTTTAGGCCATAAATCACTCAAAACAGGTCCAATTGACCTGAAATTTTAACCATAAATAGTTAAGACCCATATCTACAAGTCTTATGAAGACACCAAAGCCCATAAATGACAATAAACAAGTCAAACAGCTTGCACAAGTTCGGGTCCAAAAACTGGCCGAACCTAAAATGACCTAAAGTGACCTAAAGTGACTAATTTTGATACAATTTGACCAGCAATAGTAAAATGATCATAACTTGGTCTACATAACTCAGAATGACCTGAAATTTTGCCCCGCGTTCCATAAGACATAGATCTACATGTTTTTAGTTTTGACCGAAACCCGAAAACCGAGGGAACTAGGTCGTCCAGCTAGGTCAAACTAGTATTCCGGAATCCAGCAAATTGCAAGAAAATGCAGTATACACGGAAATGAACTTGGTAACATGTACCAACCCTAAAATACTATCGAATGTGACATATTAATAATATTAAAACCTAATTTACCTAGAATGCATCGAGGGTCGACATATTAGGTTGACTAAGCAAATATTAGAATTCAGTGAATTACTTATCAAGCATTATCGTTAGAGACAGTTTAATTTAGTACTGAAACACTTCAAATTGTGTTTCTCAGTTAGCAAAGACTCAGGAAAAGGGAAGGAAACACTGAGTCAAGACCATGAGACAGTTATCAGAGGTTTGTGCACAACAACTATTTCTTTTGAATTTTTCAATTGAAATAAATTATGACTATTTGTATTTTATTGTTTTAAATTGTGGAAATGTGTTTGAATGGATATTTATCGCTTGAAAAACACTGTAAATGGTTTGAAATTGTGAGAAATTGTTTGAATGATATTGATGGATACTTATTGATTGAAAAGCATTGGAAATGGTTTGAAACCACAGCTATCATGTATATTGATTGTATTCCTCGCTAGCTTGTCTAGTGAGACGAATTGAATTCCCTCTCTGGCTGAAGTGTTGAGGTGTGTGCCTGTTGAGGACGAATAGAATGAGTACTCATATTTTTGCTAGCTAGCTATGTTATTCCTCATTAGTCATCGACTTTTGGGACGAATTGAACTTTGGAACATGATTAAGCTGTGTGTGATTTATTAATTTGTATTATGAGATTGTGAAATGGAGTTAAATCCTTATTGACATTTACTGTCTTTTGAAGTTAACTATGTTTTGATCTCTGAGATTTATTGTGATATTGTGTTAAATTCCTTCTGACATTCATTGTCTTGAATTTAACTATGATTTTACGTATCCATCATTTAAATGATTTATGAATTGTGATTTAAAGTTGTATTTGGTTAATGTTGTGCACCACTGAGACATTGTCTCAGCGATAGCTTTCTTTTTATTGCTGTCGCTGGTAGACAGACGGATAAGGCAGCAGACTAGGCTGCTAGTACATCCAGCGAGAGATTTTCGGGTATAATGAGTATACCACATTTTGTATTTTGTACTGTAATGTATGACCACTATATGTATATATTATTCTTGGTTTTGAGCAGTTGTAAATTAAAATTGTACATTGAAGTTGTAAAGTAAATTATGAGTTATTTTGACTTGTAAAAATTGTATTATATTTCTTTTATCTCAGTCTTTGAAAAATCACTGTGGATTTGAGTTGAGAAATATGTTGTGTTGAGAAATATGTTGGAGTTGAGATTTGGAAATATATTGAAGTGCTTTTTACAGGTTTTTCTGAAGAACTGTTTTATCCAAAATACAGATGGCACTCTGCCAAAATTTTTACAGAAATTACTAATAGTCCAAATGAGTTAGCTGTTTCACTTCAGTTCACAAAAGTTTTTAACACCTGTAAATAGTGCTCACCACTGTAAAAGAAGTAAGAAAAGTTTTTAAAATCCCTTGTAGTGTATTTAATTGGTTATCAGTAGACGGAGTTGGTAATTCATTAGGTATACTACGGGATCATGTTCTGCCTTACAGAGGGGTAGGGTGTGACACTATCTTCAGTCTACAGTCAATCATAGCATAATGCCTGGCTAGCCAATCTATGCCCAAGATAATATCATAATCTTTGAAGGGCATTTCAATCAGATCAGATAGGAATATATGTCCTTGGATTACCAACGGACAATCCTTATACAATATGTTCACCCTAACCTCTTATCCTGAAGGACTAGTCACCAACACATCAAAATCCATTTTCATACAAGGGATAGCAGCAAAACATGCAATACTAGTGCTAACATAAGAATGTGTGGAGCCAGGATCAAACAACAAATAAACATCTTACTCAAAGATGGAGAATATACCAACTACTATGTCTGAAGTCTCGGCCTCTTCCCTCTGACGCATAGTGTACACCCTGGCTAGTGCACCACTCTATTCTGGCTGGTTCACTGTGCCTTGACTGCCAGAAGTACTACCTCTACCTCTGCTCTAACCTCTGCTAACTGACAGTGAATCTCCAGTGGCAGAACCTTAAACAGACCCTGCAGTTGCAGTAGGTGGTCCAGATCTGTGGGCACTAGTACAATCTTTAGCAAAGCGCCCCGTATCACCACAGTTATAATAGGCACCTATGGCCTTGTAGCAGACCCCTCCATATGTCTTGCCACACGTCTCATAGAGACGAACTGATAGTGCTCCTCTGGGTGTTTGCTAGGTAGATCTAGGTGGCCTCTGTCCTAAAGATCTCCCCCTACCAAATTTACGGGAACTAGATGCCCTAAAATGCTTTCTCTTTCCTGAACCACTACTAGAAGCTTGACCCGAAGTTTTTCCACTCTTTTCCTTTTCTCCTGTTCCCTTCTCAGCTGTGGCTTCAAGTTCCACCCTTTCTATCTCAAGGGCTTGTGATATTAACTTAGAAAAGTTAGTGTATCTGAACCCCACTACTTGTAGCCTGATACTGGGCCTCAAACCGACATCGAATCTTTTACATTTGTCTCTACTAGTAACAAGTAGACTCCCAGCATAATGGCTCAAATGAAAAAATTCTCTCTCATACTCTACCACAATTCTATTCCCTTACTTCAGACTTAAGAACTCTTGTAGCTTCATGTCTGTATAAGTATCTAGGACATATTTTTATCTGAATTCTCTGAGCAAGTTGTCCCATGTCAAAATTGGAGGCTCTATCAAACTGTAACACCCTAGGCAAATCCCACATCGACAAAACATGGGAGAGATGCTGGGTTTATAAGATGGAGGTTCCTAACCCCTATTGACACGTTTTAAAAACCGTGAGGGCTTTGGCCCAGAGCAGACAATATCACTAGTGGGCCGGGCCATTATATTTGTGGTATCAGAGCCGCTCCGCGTGCAAACTTGAACGATGGTGGGGCAAACATCTGCGAGGACGCTGAGTCCCATAAGGGGGGTGGATTGTAACACCCTAGACAAATCCCACATCGACAAAACACGGGAGAGATGCTGCGTTTATAAGATGGAGGTTCCTAACCCCTATTGACGCGTTTTAAAACCGTGAGGGCTTTGGCCCAGAGCGGACAATATCACTAGTGGGTCGGGCCATTATATTTGCCCCCCTTATGGGACTCAGCGTCCTCGCTGAGGTTTGCCCCACCATCATTTAAGGTTGCACTCGGAGCAGCTCTGATACCACAAATGTAATGGCCCGACCCACTAGTGATATTGTTCGCTCTGGGCCAAAGCCCTCACGGTTTTAAAACGCGTCAATAGGGGTTAGGAACCTCCATCTTATAAACCCAGCATCTCTCCCGTGTTTTGTTGATGTGGGATTTGCCTAGGGTGTTACACAAACTATTAGGAACGATCTTTCACCATTCATAAGCATCTCCATGGAGTAGGGATGCTAAATATTCAAACTTCAAATCATCTGTGCAATGTAGTTTCTTGAAGACCCTTTCCATTCTCTCAAGCCACTGCTCTGCTTCTAGCGGGTCTACTATGCCCTTGAACTCTACAGCCTCATACTTAATCAGTTTATTATATTGTCTTACTAAAGGTTGAGGTTGTACTGGTGGTGCTTGTACTAGAGCTTGGACTGGTACATTGCTAGCCATTTATTGAAATAATGTAGCCATCTGCTACACAAACTGAGCAGGAAACTACATGGGCAGGACTAGTGCAGCTGACCACCGACATTTTGAGGAGCTAGGGCCTCCTCCTGTGCCTCAGCTGCAACAGACTGTTCTACTAAACGATCTCCTTCTTCCATTTCCAATTACAAAGTTTCTACTTCCTAAAACCAACAGAATGAGATTTCTCTCCATTAGTCTATATTCAAGATGTAAATGCACTATATGTATCAATCAATGACATTTGAGCAGTTGTACTAATCAAGAAATATTTCAAATTCACAGTTTAAAACTTATTTTAAAAAATCATGTTCTGATACCACTAAAACATATTGCATCTTACCTCTCTGTAAGATATGATATGATCCTGTAGTATACTTAATAAATTATTAAACTTCACCTACCGATAATCTATTAAATATACTATAAGGGATTTTACCAATTCAAATTCAATTTTAAGTCTAACATGGTGATAATAGGGTTATTTCGGTGTCTCTAATTTTAGTACAAGCCATAAAATTTATTTAAAAATACTTGAGCTTTTTTAAAATTTTACATAAATTTTGCGTGATGACTGCTAAAATTATGTAAAAACAATTCTTTTAAACCTGTTGAAAATCATGTAACAATTTATATAATTCATTCTCATCTATTCCCATAAAAAAAATTTCCATCATTAACATAATCTAGGAAGAAATTTAAACATCGGCATTCATTAAAAATGAAAAAGTTAATAATACAAAATTTACATATGGATAAAATCTCAAAATAATATTACAAATATCTACAATCACAAAATATCATTACATTGCTTTTTATACAACTGCTCAATGTCTGTACATACATACATACATATAGTTACATACACCTCAAAATGTAATTACAAGGGTATACCTATTATATACCCATAGTCTAATCAAAAGCTGCTCTAAAGTCTCTTACTCTACAGCCTTCTCCTTTCCCCTACTTGCGATAGCATAAATAAGCTATCGCTGAGTATATCACTCAATGGTGCACAACTATAATTTTTAAACTCAATATAAAATATGTTTGTACAAGGCATTGCCAAGAATTTGAAATATCCAAATTTTCATACTTCATAAAACCAATCTCAACATTTTTAATCATATGAATCAATTATTTCAATAACATTTTATCAAACTAATTGCAAACAATGGTGTTGCTAACAATTCACACAGTTAAGGCTATGACACAAAATTTCACAATCAATGCCGCATTGTACACCACAACAAAGCAATCTACAACCTCACTAATCGCAGTTAATGAGGGAGGTGGCTAGCTAGTAATATGAGTACTCATTCAAACTCGACTTCAACTGGTGAGCCAGAGAGGGAGGAACACAATATCAATTTCACCTCATATAATGAGGGACACAATTCAAATTGCCATGCCAACTGTGGCTTCAAAACCAATTCAAATAATTTTATTTAGATAATCACATTGCAAATCGAATAATCACATTTCAATCATCAAATTTCCCTTATAGGGTTGGCAACACATAATTTCTCAAAACACTTCTAAAAGCATTCAAAACCGGTTCACCCCCTTGCTACAATGAAATTCATAGCCAACATCCGCCTTTCTATAATCACAAATTCATTTCACAAAATTAAAGTTCTCAAATGCAAGAAAAATCATAACTCATTCATAATAAATTCATTCAAATCAATTCAAAGTTAAAACCAAAGAAGAAAGTTAGTTGTGCACAAACCTCAATGGATTTTTTTTTTATTTACTTCTCCTTGCCTTTCAAGGTCTCCTTTTCTACTGAAAACACACAATTAAAGTGTCTCAATACTCATTCCAATTATCTCCAATAATTACTCAAATAAATGCCTAATGCATCCCTAAGTTAATTTTGAAATTTCAATACATTCTAGGTTTAGGGCAATTCTGGACCCTGACTTTACAACCCCATTTCAACCTAGTTCTAGTCATAATTTGGGAAGGTGATCTTAATGAAAGTTATTCCTCTATGTCTTAGTTTTATTTTCCTTTTTGAATCACTCAATTTGAAGTTCTGGATCTCAAGTTATAGCCAAAATATTAGATACTATTCCAGGTGCCATATCCTGAAATTCTAAGTTTTCCAGATTTTTACCTTAAACTTGTATTCTATATTCGGGCATCTTAAGCTCATAATTTGGCTCTGGTCCCTAAAACAATATTTTAGGTCTTTGTCTTAGATTTCTAAATCAATTTGAATTACTTTAATTGGAGTTTTGTAGAGGAAGTTATAGCCTAATAACCATTTGGAGGTCACAGGGCAATTTGCTTAAGATGCAGGAATTCCAGATTTGGGATTCCTGACTCATCCTAACATTTCCCCTACTTTGCCCTAAGATGATAGATTTTTTTGATTTTAATTTATTTCTTGTCTTCTTATATGGATATTTATCCATTTAATTTATTTAAATTATTATTATTATTATTATTATTTTTTTAATATAATTTATTTAATTCCCTCCTTGTCCCTTTCTTAATTTCCTACACATATTAATTAATTTAATCTCACTCTAATATTTTAATCTTGCTCATTTTCTATGGACATTTAGGTCAAAAGTCAACTCTTAAAGTGAATTGACCAAAATGTCTCTCATCGGGTTACAGTCTATCTTTTTTTATAATACCCAATGAGTCCTTAGGTTTTGATTCACTAAATTTTACTTCTTCCCTTTTCATTTTTTTGATTTGTAAATTCTCAATAATTTCTAAATAATTCCTTCATTAAAGTCTCCATAGGGTCCCACACAAATTTAAAGTAGCAACTGAACTTATAGTAGCTTCCCCTGTAGGTCACTCATCACTGGGGCCTAGGCTCATTTAACCTAATGGTGCTTTATTACTCTTATTTTCATCCAACCTTATTTGATCTTTATTAATTTTGTTCATGACTCCTTTATGTGATTTAAGTATAGTTCTAGATATTCTAGCTGTCTGGACGAGCATTAGTCACCGGAACAGTAGAATGTACGAAACTACTTAATATGAGGGTGTTACATAGTTTATATTCTAATATATTATATTCATATGAGTTTGTCCTTTATTATAAGTTTTGGGATTAAAGAAACCCTTACATCAAGAGCACTGATAATGTGATTGGTCAATGTATAAAATACAATAATCATGCCTAGAAACATGTATCATGGCTTATATATAGCTGAAATTAAGCTGCTAGAATCATGGTTGTTGAATTGGAAGAATTTATGAGATTTCTAAAAAAGAATTTTTAAAAGTTAGCTTAATGTTACTGGAATTATTTCCCAAGCTGATAGGTTTCGAGTTTGAACTCATATCAAAGTCACATGTGCTAAAAGAAATTTTAAAAGAAAAAAGAAAAACCCAAAATAGGCTTAAGAGCAAATCCACTTTTTCTTAAATTTTCCAAGAAGAAATGGCAAATTTCATCTCGCTTGTGTACCAAATTTTGTTTTTTTTTTAATAGAAGTTACATTTTAATAGTATTTGGTGCAGTGGTAAGGCTTATTGTATTCTTAAGAGGAAAATTTAGGTTCAATCTTTAAAAAATATATTATTGAGAGGGATAACTACAAATCAAATGTATTAATCTTTTGTGGCCCTCAAAATGAATATAGAGAATACCTGATTAAAAAAAATATATTTAAAGCTATTTCTCTTGATTTCAATAATGAGGGAGTTGGTACTATAATGAGGATTGTGGATCGGCAATTATCTAGGCGTCTTTGTCATTAGTGTTGGAATCATTTGTTGTTAATGCTTTTAGAAAGGGAGTGAGATTATTAAAAAAAATTTTTGAATCAAAATTATTTGAGAAATTATTTATAATTATATATTTTATTTGAGTCATTTTGTTCTACGAATTCATTTGAATTACTTATTATGTTATTATATAGAAAGAATTTTGAATCAAAATAATTTTTTTTATTTAAGGTCAAAAAATTAATTTTTATTTATTTAATTTTAAGGCAAAATTTGAATTAATTAATTTAATCCAAACAACTCTTTCAATTTGGTCATACAAATTATTAGGTTTACCTCCATTAAACCTTCAAGTTTTAGACATATTCGAATTTAAATCATTTAAATTTATATAAATTAAAATAAATTATAAATCGCTTTGCGCTGAACGAGCTCGAATTGTCTCAACAAACCAATTCAAAATGCACCAACTTTGATTTGTAGCTCCGACAGCTAGTTTGGCATTGTAGTTTAAGAGTTAAATAGTGATTTTTAGACAGAAAAAAATATATTATTAAAAAAATATTTTGAAAATTTATTTTATTATTATTTAGAGCACTTAAAAAAATAAGTTAATTAAAAATATTTTTATGATCAAAGGTAAAATTAAATAATTTTTAAGAAAAATGAGTTTTTCTTCTTAAAAGGGAGTTATTTTTTATTTTTTAAATTTTCATAATTTTATTAAAATATAAAAATATTTATATATATATGATATAAATATATATTATTAATTTAAAATCGTAACTAAATAATTAATAATATTTTTTATAAAAAATATTTTTTGTATATAAATTATTTTTAATTAATATATATATATTTTTTTTTAAAACAAAAACTCCAAACATATGTTTATACCCTGGTCGGATAAGAAAAGGAGGACGGACTTTTTGGGCTTTTCTTGAGACCTCCAACGGCTATGAGATGAATTGTTCTTGGGTAGTTAATTTTGGCGTTAACTGTGGCCATGTGAGGGTCTAATAAATAAATGAAACCAAACACTCCTTTTAAGCTATGGTTATATATAATAATAAATAAATAAATAAATAAATTATACCTTCATTAATCCTGCTACACTCATCAGCCATTTTGACGTATTGCGACAAATACAAATTTCAAATCAAATTTAGATACCACCAACTAGTTTTTTTTTTTTTTTTTTTTATAAATTATAAACATATTTGTTTTCTAATGACACTTAAATATGAATTATGCAGTCTAATCATTGAAAATAAACAAATTAGGTAATCAAGTTTAAGCCTCAATTTGCTGAGTATTATATGAATGGATTCCATTGAAAATTAATTAATTATAATTAAGCCAAAATGCACGCCATTGTAAGATTGTTATAGTGACATTATTGACCAAAAAAAAATTGAAATCCCCACCGTCCACCCATGTTAGCTTATTAGTAATCGGTTCATGCAATAATAATAATAATAATAATAATAATAATAATAATAATAATAATAATAATAATAATAATAATAATAACCTTTGGAAGAATTATTGATTTTAATTAATTTAATTCACTATATTAACATCATATTCAATTTTAACGATTAAATTCAAATTGATGTAAACAATAAAAATACGATTCATAAATTATCAATTTTAGCAGATTTTTTAGTTTAATAATACATTAAGATAATAGAAAAATATTTTTGAAACAAAAATTAATAAAAGATTAAAAAAATTACATAAAAGGTGATTTAGTGCATGAACGTCTAACAATTGTGAATTCTAGAGATAATTGATAGTTGATATATGCAATTTTATTTCTGTCTCATTTAAGGTCTATTTAACATTGTTGTTAAAATTATTTTTGTCAAGGTTATTGAGGGTGGTAGAGATCATGTAGAGACCTGGTGGAGGTGAAAATTTTAGTTAGGCATAGGGCTGTTATAGGTGTTTGGTTGATTTTCTTGGTTGGTTATCTTTTTGGCATCAATTAGGTCTTAGATATCAGGCTTAAGTTGGAAGCATCGGTCTGTGTCATGATCATGGGTTTGGTGGAATTGGCAATATTAGTTGATATCATAGCTAGGTGGGAATGGATTTGGTGGTGGTCTGAGTGCTAAGAGCTATAGGAGGTCTTGAGCTTTGAGACGCTCCAAAACTTCGGATAAGGGTTGGCTAAATTGGAAAAATCTCCTTGGGGTGTGAGACACAATTTGAACCTCAATAACTTTAATGCCACTTAATTGGCCTACCTTGGAGCCTCTTTCTAAAGTTGACCACAATTTTCTCTTCTAGCTCAAACATCTTGGCGTTCAATATTTCATCAAGCATGGCCATAGTTTCTTCCATCTTAAGTAGTGTAGGTGAAATCCTTACTAGTCTCTTCCCTTCCCTAACCCAAGTGATCTCATTGGAAGTCTCTTTAGTGTGTTTTGAGGCTATATTTGCTCAAAAAAAAAGGATTTAAGGGTTAACCTAAGCATGCTATGTACATGAATGCAATGCATGAATAGACCATTTTTTTTCTTTTTTTTTTTTTTTTTGCCTTTACTTTTACAAAACCAAAATTGAACCATACCAATAGAACCAAAACTGAACCAAAACCAGACCATATAAACTGAACTAAAATCGGACCAAAGACTGAATCAAAACCTAAAAGAACATCTCTAAAACTGAATCTTCGCCCCCTTATACCTTCAGCTCTCACGTGATAGGAAAAAATTCTACCCTAGGCTATGGTACACTGGACACACTAACAGGGGGTGGTCCAGGATGATCCTTCCCTCACAAACAAAGGATTTATATCCTTAAAGTTTAACCATAAGTAAGCATCCTCTTGCTTAACACAGGTTTTGAAATGGACTTGGGCCTATACACACATTGGGTTTATGCATAGGCCTAGGTTCACCTCAACTACCACTAGAACTTATGGTTTAAATGGTAAGATTATAAATCTAGCACAACAAAAATCTACAGGGTACCTAAGGCTGAAACCTATGGCTCATGGGCTTCATCGGGTAGGAAAAGGGTTACCCATGCGAGAGCTTGTCCATTAAGCACAACGCCCGGAGCTGTGGCTCTTTTATATACTCGAAGGTGCGGGCATGGGGTGCTAGCATTCACCAATTTGTCATAGCTCAAGTGGAACTATAGTCTCTTTGGCTAGTACTAGCGGGGCTAAAAAGGGCAAAGGTGATCCGTGTGATAGTGTAGTGCAATGCAAAAATTTAACAGAGGAATAATATTAGACTAATAGAAACATGTTGGAGTAACTATCCATTTAATCCCCAGTGGAGTCACCAAACTGTAGGAGGGGGTTGGGGGCGAAATGTCATCCACTAGAATTATATAAAATGCACCAAGTAATGCCCAGGAAAGATGGTGGAGTCACAATGGTCTCACTTAAGTATCACCTCCTTAGATAGCATTTCCTAGGCATGTACTTTATACAATCCTAATAGAATCAAACCACCGGTAAGTACCGTCTTCCTATAACACTACCACGGTACTAAGAATTTATGCCGCGAAGGCATAGATAGACAGGAGTCACTACCCAAGTAATAACTGGGACATATTCAGTGTTTCATCTGAGAGTCATGGATGGCAACTTACTCCTTGCAGAGTTTCCACAACAGTCATTACCATAGCCCAACGTCTAGGTTCGGGATAGTGGGTACGTAAGGGGAAGGTGTTAGGCACCCCTTTACGCCTAGTCTAACCTCAATAATTTGAGTGTCAGTCCTCTACTAATGTTTCTAGAAGTCTTGTTTATTATTTCTTTATTAAACTTTATCCTAAAAATGCAACTCTAATCCTACACACATAAGTAATTCACAAAAGGATTATTGTTTATAAATAATTTTCATGCACAAGTAATTCCTATCTATGGGGTTGCTAATTATTTAAATGTTATTTACTAGATGACCAAAATTAATTTATTATTGAGAATTTAATTTACAAACAAATTTAATTTCAAATAACCCTAAGTTTCTATTTCACCTAATTAATTAATTTTTCATCAAGTTATCCTAAGGATAATTAAATTAAATTAATTATGTACATGTGTAATTTATTTTAATATCACATAAGGCCCAAACAATCATAACCTAATAAAGATTTTTAACATGCAAATTTATTTTACAATTATCAAGTATTAAGTTATATTTATTTTACATGACAAGGTTAATTTAATTTACAAACAAGATTAATTTTAATTTACAAAATATTTATTTAAATTAATTGCATGCAAAAGTCGGTTAAATTAAAAACAAAGTTAATTTTAATTTGCCAAATAAAAATTATATTATTACTACAATTTCATGCCAATAGTTATTCGAGGAGTTTAGAGCTACTTACCTGTTAGTAAATGCAATTGCTACTGGGGCAAGCTACCCTTAAAAAAGGGTCTTCTCTTCTAGTATGGTAATGATATCACTGGCTTACTCTTATTTAGCTCCACATAAGCTCCACGCAAATGCCCTCATTAGTACTTACCTTAGGGCTACTTACCAATTTTGTTTGTAATAAAAAAAATAAATAAACTAAAGAAAATAAAAGAAATAAAGAAAATAAGAAAATATTAATAACAATTTACATTGGATTCTAACTCTAGTCTCCTAAAGAGTTAAGATTCCTAATTAGTTACAACTACTTAAGGGTCCACATCTTCTAACATATTCCAAACACTTCATATCACTTCTTGAATTAAAAAAGCACTAAAAAAACAGATCAAATATCAATTGAAACCCAAGAAAATACAAGAACATACATAAACATACAATTTCCAAATTCTGACAGATTGACAGTAGCAAGAAATTTGATTTTTGAAAAATAGTTAGAAAAGCCTCAAAATCATGAAAAAATTACAAAAGATAGCCAAAACATCATACAACATCATAAAATTCATAGATTAAACAACACCCTAGCCAAATAATCTACACATTGTAAATTTTTCTGATGATAGAATCACACTATTTTTTTTTGTAAAATTCATAACTCACCAACCATAATAGATATGAGTGCAAAACTAATTGAAAAAGATTCACAAGATTTCAAACTTAATTTTAGACACCAGATTTATATAAAAATATTAAAAAATAAGGGAGATATGAACTCTACAAATCGGATATCCTGCAAATTAAATTTTATAGGAAACCTAAATTCAAACAGCCATAACTTACAAAATATTAAAGCCTTTTTAGTGATTCTTAAGCCTCAAATTAATAGAATTTTGTAAAGAATATGAATATAAGTTTTTCAAATTTTTTACAGATTCAGAAAATAACAAACAATAATATAAATATGAGAGACAGAAAATAGAATATGTGCAGAGTTGTGTATCTTCTCAAATTAAATATGATTACGTGATCTATATGAACATATAAAATAAATTAAAAATAAGGAATATAGAATTAAACATTACATGGCATAGATCTTGAAAAGAAAATAAAAGAACTAACATTTAAGAAATATCGCTAGAAAGAAAGAAGAACTAAAAGAATTTTGGCTATTCCTCTCTTTAATTTTTTTTCCTTTTTTTATTATTATTTTTTTTATCTTCTCCTCCACCCCTTTTCTTCACTTCTCCAGTAGGGTATTTATAGAGTTTTAGGAGAGAGGTGTGATAGGATTTAGAGTCCTAGGATGATAAAGTTCAGATAACTTAAACAACTAGGATTGCAGAATTTGGATAAGACAGAGATATGGATGAGGTGTTTCAACCAATAGGAAGAGAGGGGAAGGGGAAGACACCAATAGGAAGTGAGGAAGAGGTGTGATAGGGTTTGAAATCCTAATGTAATAAGGTTCAGATAACTTAAATAACTAGGATTAAGGAATTTTGGGTGAGACTGGGATATGAGTGAGGTGTTCCAACTAATAGAAAGAGAGCGAAAGGGGGTGGCACTAATAGGGAGTAAGGAAGAGAGTGGGGCCAAAGGAGGAGAGAGAGTTTGTATGGGAGAGAAATAGAGAAAATTATATTTTCTTATTTTAATTTTTCAAAAATAAATTAAATGCGTTCTATTTAAAATTTCTAATTAGACTTTCTTAGGCTCACGGGGCTCAATTAAACTTAATTAGATACATTTAAAAACCACCAATATTAAATTTAAACAAAATAAAATTTTATTTAAATTTAATTAAATTCACTTCCAAAAAAAATATTATTATTATTTTTTTCAAGATCATGTCACGGAATTAATAATTCAGTTTCATGCCTCCAATTACATCTTATAATCATATAATTTTTCATCATCTGGTTTTCCACAGCCTCAATACACATATTCATAACAAAATAAGGGTCTATACATAGTTTATATTCTAATATATTATATTCATATGAGTTTGTCCTTTATTATAAGTTTTGGGATTAAAGAAACCCTTACGTCAAGAACACTGATAATGCGATTGGTCAATGTATAAAATACAATAATCATGCCTAGAAACAAGTATCATGGCTTATATATAGCTGAAATTAAGCTGCTAGAATCATGGTAGTTGAATTGGAAGAATTTATGAGATTTTTAAAAGTTAGCTTAATGTTGCTGTTCGAGTTTGAACTCTCATCAAAGTCACATGTGCTAAAAAAAAAAAAAAAAAAAAAAAAAAAAACCAAAATAGGCTTAAGAGCAAATCCACTTTTTCTTAAATTTTCCAAGAAGAAATGGCAAATTTCATCTCACTTTTGTACCAAATTTTTTTTTTAAATAAAAGTTATATTTTAATAATATTTGGTGCAGTGGTAAGGCTCATTGTATTCTTAAGAAGAGAATTTAGGCTCAATCTTTAAAAAAGATATTATTGAGAGGGATAACTACAAATTAAATGTATTAATCTTTTGTGGCTCTTAAAATGAATACAGAAAATACCTCATTAAAAAAAAAATTAAGCTATTTCTCTTGATTTCAATAATGAGGGAGTTGGCACTATAATGAGGATTGTGGATCGGCAATTATCTAGGCGTCTTTTGTCATTAGTGTTGGAATCATTTGTTGTTAATGCTTTTAGAAAGGGAGTGAGGTTATTCAAAAAAATTTTTGAATCAAAATTATTTTAGAAATTATTTATATTTATCTATTTTATTTGAGTCATTTTGTTCTACGAATTCATTTGAATTATTTATTATGTTATTATATAGAAAGAATTTTGAATCAAAATAAATTTTTTTTTATTTAAGGTCAAAAAATTAATTTTTATTTATTTAATTTTAAGGCAAAATTTGAATTAATTAATTTAATCCAAACAACTCTTTCAATTTGGTCATACAAATTATTAGGTTTACCTCCATTAAACCTTCAAGTTTTAGACATATTCGAATTTAAATCATTTAAATTTATATAAATTAAAATAAATTATAAATCGCTTATACTGAACGAGCTCGAATTGTCTCAACAAACCAATTCAAAATGCACCAACTTTGATTTGTAGCTCCGACAGCTAGTTTGGCATTGTAGTTTAAGAGTTAAATAGTGATTTTTAGACAGAAAAAAATATATTATTAAAAAAATATTTTGAAAATTTATTTTATTATTATTTAGAGCAATTAAAAAAAATAAGTTAATTGAAAATATTTTTATGATCAAAGGTAAAATTAAATAATTTTTAAGAAAAATAAGTTTTTCTTCTTAAAAAATGGAATTATAGGGTGATAATAGGGTTATTTCGGTGTCTCTAATTTTAGTACAAGCCATAAAATTTATTTAAAAATACTTGAGCTTTTTTAAAATTTTACATAAATTTTGCGTGATGACTGCTAAAATTATGTAAAATCAATTCTTTTAAACCTGTTGAAAATCCTGTAACAATTTATATAATTCATTCTCATCAATTCCCATAAAAAAAATTTCCATCATTAACATAATCTAGGAAGAAATTTAAACATCGGCATTCATTAAAAATGAAAAAGTTAATAATACAAAAATTTACATATGGATAAAATCTCAAAATAATATTACAAATATCTACAATCACAAAATATCATTACATTGCTTTTTATACAACTGCTCAATGTTTGTACATACATACATACATATAGTTACATACACCTCAAAATGTAATTACAAGGGTATACCTATTATATACCCATAGTCCAATCAAAAGCTGCTCTAAAGTCTCTTACTCTACAGCCTTCTCCTTTCCCCTACTTGCGATAGCATAAATAAGCTATCGTTGAGTATATCACTCAATGGTGCACAACTATAATTTTTAAACTCAATATAAAATATGTTTGTACAAGGCATTGCCAAGAATTTGAAATATCCAAATTTTCATACTTCATAAAACCAATCTCAACATTTTTAATCATATGAATCAATTATTTCAATAACATTTTATCAAACTAATTGCAAACAATAGTGTTGCTAACAATTCACACAGTTAAGGCTATGACATAAAATTTCACAATCAATGCCGCATTGTACACCACAATAAAGCAATCTACAACCTCACTAATCGCAGTTAATGAGGGAGGTGGCTAGCTAGTAATATGAGTACTCATTCAAACTCGACTTCAACTGGTGAGCCAGAGAGGGAGGAACACAATATCAATTTCACCTCATATAATGAGGGACACAATTCAAATTGCCATGCCAACTGTGGCTTCAAAACCAATTCAAATAATTTTATTTAGAGAATCACATTGCAAATCGAATAATCACATTTTAATCATCAAATTTCCCTTATAGGGTTGGCAACACATAATTTCTCAAAACACTTCTAAAAGCATTCAAAACCGACTCACCCCCTTGCTACAATGAAATTCATAGCCAACATCCGCCTTTCTTTAATCACAAATTCATTTCACAAAATTAAAGTTCTCAAATGCAAGAAAAATCATAACTCATTCATAATAAATTCATTCAAATCAATTACAAAGTTAAAACCAAAGAAGAAAGTTAGTTGTGCACAAACCCCAATGGATTTTTTTTTTATTTACTTCTCCTTGCCTTTCAAGGCCTCCTTTTCTACTGAAAACACACAATTAAAGTGTCTCAATACTCATTCCAATTATCTCCAATAGTTACTCAAATAAATGCCTAATGCATCCCTAAGTTAATTTTGAAATTTCAATACATTCTAGGTTTAGGGCAATTCTGGACCCTGACTTTGTAACCCCATTTCAACCTAGTTCTAGTCATAATTTGGGACGATGATCTTAATGAAAGTTATTCCTCTATGTCTTAGTTTTATTTTCCTTTTTGAATCACTCAATTTGAAGTTCTGGATCTCAAGTTATAGCCAAAATATTAGATACTATTCCAGGTGCCATATCCTGAAATTCTAAGTTTTCCAGATTTTTACCTTAAACTTGTATTCTATATTCGGGCATCTTAAGCTCATAATTTGGCTCTGGTCCCTAAAACAATATTTTAAGTCTTTGTCTTAGATTTCTAAATCAATTTGAATTACTTTAATTAGAGTTTTGTAGAGGAAGTTATAGCCTAATAACCATTTGGAGGTCACAGGGCAATTTGCTTAAGATGCAAGAATTCCAGATTTGGGATTCCTGACTCATCCTAACATTTCCCCTACTTTGCCCTAAGATGATAGATTTTTTTGATTTTAATTTATTTCTTGTCTTCTTATATGGATATTTATCCATTTAATTTATTTAAATTATAATTATAATTATTATTATTTTTAATATAATTTATTTAATTCCCTCCTTGTCCCTTTCTTAATTTCCTACACATATTAATTAATTTAATCTCACTCTAATATTTTAATCTTGCTCATTTTCTATGGACATTTAGGTCAAAAGTCAACTCTTGAAGTGAATTGATCAAAATGTCTCTCATCGGGTTACAGTCCATCTTTTTTTATAATACCCGATGAGTCCTTAGGTTTTGATTCACTAAATTTTACTTCTTCCCTTTTCATTTTTTTGATTTGTAAATTCTCAATAATTTCTAAATAATTCCTTCATTAAAGTCTCCATAGGGTCCCACACAAATTTAAGGTAGCAACTGAACTTATAGTAGCTTCCCCTGTAGGTCACTCATCACCGGGGCCTAGGCTCATTTAACCTAACGGTGCATTATTACTCTTATTTTCATCCAACCTTATTTGATCTTTATTAATTTTGTTCATGACTCCTTTATGTGATTTAAGTATAGTTCTAGATATTCTAGCTGTCTGGACGAGCATTAGTCACCGGAACAGTAGAATATACGAAACTACTTAATATGAGGGTGTTACATAGTTTATATTCTAATATATTATATTCATATGAGTTTGTCCTTTATTATAAGTTTTGGGATTAAAGAAACCCTTACATCAAGAGCACTGATAATGTGATTGGTCAATTTTTAAAATACAATAATCATGCCTAGATACATGTATCATGGCTTATATAGAGCTGAAATTAAGCTGCTAGAATCATGGTTGTTGAATTGGAAGACTTTATGAGATTTCTAAAAATGAATTTTTAAAAGTTAGCTTAATGTTGCTGGAATTATTTCCCAAGCTGATAGGTTTCGAGTTTGAACTCAGATCAAAGTCACATGTGCTAAAAGAAATTTTAAAAGAAAAAGGAAAAACCCAAAATAGGCTTAAGAGCAAATCCACTTTTTCTTAAATTTTCCAAGAAGAAATGGCAAATTTCATCTCGCTTGTGTACCAAAATTTTTTTTTTTGAATAGAAGTTACATTTTAATAGTATTTGGTGCAGTGGTAAGGCTTATTGTATTCTTAAGAGGGAAATTTAGGTTCAATCTTTAAAAAAGATATTATTGAGAGGGATAACTACAAATCAAATGTATTAATCTTTTGTGGCCCTTAAAATGAATACAGAGAATACCTGATTAAAAAATATATATTTAAAGCTATTTCTCCTAATTTCAATAATGAGGGAGTTGGTACTATAATGAGGATTGTGGATCGGCAATTATCTAGGCGTCTTTGTCATTAGTGTTGGAATCATTTGTTGTTAATGCTTTTAGAAAGGGAGTGAGATTATTAAAAAAAAAATTTTGAATCAAAATTATTTTAGAAATTATTTATAATTATATATTTTATTTGAGTCATTTTGTTCTACGAATTCATTTGAATTACTTATTATGTTATTATATAGAAAGAATTTTGAATCAAAATAAATTTTTTTATTTAAGGTCAAAAAAATTAATTTTTATTTATTTAATTTTGAGGAAAAATTTGAATTAATTAATTTAATTCAAACAACTCTTTCAATTTGGTCATACAAATTATTAGGTTTACCTTCAATTAAACCTTCAAGTTTTAGACATATTCGAATTTAAATCATTTAAATTTATATAAATTAAAATAAATTATAAATCGCTTTGCGCTGAACGAGCTTGAATTGTCTCAACAAACCAATTCAAAATGCACCAACTTTGATTTGTAGCTCCTACAGCTAGTTTGGCACTGTAGTTTAAGAGTTGAAAATATTATTAAAAAACTATTTTCAAAATTTATTTTATTATTGTTTAGAGCACTTAAAAAATAAGTTAATTGAAAATATTTTTCTGATAAAAGATAAAATTAAGTGATTTTTAAGAAAAATGAGTTTTTAAAAAAAAATAGAGATATTTTTTATTTTTTAAATTTTAATAATTTTATTAAAATATAAAAATATTTATATATATATAATATAAATATATTATTAATTTAATATCGTAATTAAATAATTAATAATATTTTTTATGAAAATTATTTTTTATTTATAAATTATTTTTAATTAATATATTTATTTTTTCTTTTTAAGCAAAAACTCCAAACATATGTTTATACCATGGTCGGATAAGAAAAGGAGGACGGACTTTTTGGGCTTTTCTTGAGACCTCCAAGGGCTATCAGATGAATTGTTCTTGGGTAGTTAATTTTGGCGTTAACTGTGGCCATGTGAGGGTCTAATAAATAAATGAAACCAAACACTCCTTTTAAGCTATGGTTATATATAATAATAAATAAATAAATAAATTATACCTTCATTAATCCTGCTACACTCATCAGCCATTTTGACGCATTGCGACAAATACAAATTTCAAATCAAATTTAGATACCACCAACTAGTTTTTTTTTTTAATAAATTATAAACATATTTGTTTTCTAATGACACTTAAATATGAATTATGCAGTCTGATCATTGAAAAATAAATAAATAAATTAGGTAATTAAGTTAAAGCCTCAATTTGCTGAGTATTATATGAATGGATTCTATTTTAAATTAATTAATTATAATTAAGCCGAAATGCAGGCCATTATAAGATTGTTATAGTGACATTATTGACCAAAAAAAAAATTGAAATCCCCACCGTCCACCCATGTTAGCTTATTAGTAATCGGTTCATGCAATAATAATAATAATAATAATAATAATAATAATAATAATAATAATAATAATAATAATAATAATAATAATAACCTTTAGAAGAATTATTGATTTTAATTAATTTAATTCACTATATTAACATCATATTCAATTTTAACGATTAAATTCAAATTGATGTAAACAATAAAAATATGATTCATAAATTATCAATTTTAGCAGATTTTTTAGTTTAATAATACATTAAGATAATAGAAAAATATTTTTGAAACAAAAATTAATAAAAGATTAAAAAAAATGACATAAAAGGTGATTTAGTGCATGAACGTCTAACAATTGTGAATTCTAGAGATAATTGACAGTTGATATATGCAATTTTATTTCTGTCTCATTTAAGGTATATTTGACATTGTTGTTAAACTTATTTTTTTTAAAAAATTAAAAAAAATTCTTTTTTAAAGATATTATTTAAATAATATTAAAAAATAATTTAAAATTATATTTAATAAATTTTAATTATTACAATATTAAAAAAATAAAATAACTTTTCTAAAATTATCTTTTTCAATGATATTTAAAATAATTTTTTTTAAAAATAACTTTAGCCTGGCACTTAGCCAGTTGATGTGGTACAAGACAGAGAAGGTTCCTTTCAATCCAACTTAAATTAAGTCAACATCAGTGAGCTGATGCCAAACATAGGATTCAAGCAAGAGGGATAAAAATTTAATTAAGTTTGTCATTGAACATTGTTCTTTTTAAATTTAGTTTCTTTAGGGAATAAACTGCTGTTTAAACAACTGACCTTTGGCATATATACAACTAAGAAATGCAAAAAGTAATCATTTCAAGTTGGCAACAACCAACCATGAGATGCTCAATGATAAACTGTAGAGGAAGTATAATGGCAGATTTCTTTCCTAGCTAGGTCAAATTTATGGTAGGCCAAAGGAATAACGTGTGTATGTTATGAAGAGGGAGTGAAAATCTTCCCCTCATATAAAGTTAACTCCTATCTATTTATAAATGAGTTTTAACTCAGTTGTATTATGGTGGTTTTCAGGACCCCTTCCCATTGAGCTAATTTTTGGGTGAATTAGATCTAATCCATTTTTTTTTTTTAAATAATATCAAAACCTCCCTAATCAATGTGTGAGCCTTCTATAAGTGTTTTACATTATGTATTTAATTTTGAGTGTGAGAGAGTGTATTAATATTTTACATTAATTTTAAAAAATAGTAATATGTCATTTACAAGACCTTGACCATTTTTCCCCCTTAGCTAACGTTTGGAGTAAATTAGATCTGATCATTTTTTTTTAAATTAACTCCTATCTATTTTCATATAAATAAGAATTTTAAAGTATAAAAATTGCATATGTATGAAAGTCTATGCAAAGAGTAATTGTCATTGATGCTATTACACATAATCTTGGTGTGGCATTACAAACACTCAAATTTGAAATGCAAATATGTTATAATAAATTCTTTTAGACGATCCATTTTAGTCAATTCCTGTAATTTTTTAAATATATTATAATAACGTTGAGTTTTTTTTTTCTCTATAAAAATTAGTGAGAACTCCATAAATCATTGAATCTGCAAGTTCAAGAATTCATACAAGTGTATTTATAAATTTAGTTTTGATTAACTTTTAGCATTTGAGTTTCCAACTATTGGTTTTGGGTGCTATTGATAAACAAGGTGATTGAAGCAATTTTTCAAAAACAATGGTTAACCATTCAAAAATTATAATTATAATGTCAGGAGCAAAATTAAAAATATATATATATCGTTTTTTTTTTTCTAAATTTTCAAAAGTGAATACCTTCCTAAAACCTGTTGTGAAGATAATTAAAAAAAAAAAAAAAAGCAAGTGAGTTGAAATAAGAAAACAAAAACTCAAATAATAAACGCTACAATAAATTTAAACTTTAACAACATTATATGCTGCTAAAAATTTAAAACGTACTGTTAATAAAAATTATTTGTAGTTATACAGTGATGTGCATAAATAATGTAACATAAATTTTTTAATACTTTTATATTAATTTACAGTATTTATATATATGATATTGGATATATTATTTACTACTACATATTATCTTGATGTTAAAATAAGTTTTTTAGTATCATTTATTACTTTAACATTATGTATAAAATGATATTAAAAAAGTGTCATTAAATTATATATTTATTGTAGTGAAACTCTCTTAAAATTGAACTTCTTCCTCTCTTTCTTCTATTTTTTTCATTACATTTTTAGGAGCTATATATATATAACAGCAAGGTTTCAACATCACCACAAACTTATCACTTAACATTCGATGTATAAATCTTTACATTACACCATTAACTTCATGGAAATTCACTTAAGGCAGGTATACAATACATTATTAAATTCTAAATAAATTTAGAACTCTCTTAAGAAATCTCTCAATCTTAATACTCCTTGAGTGCTTTCTAAGAGACTACTAGTTTTTCCCTAAGAACTTTAAATTGCTTTAAATTGCTTCTTGAAAGAGCCTTAGTAAGGATGTCAGCAATATGCTCCTTTGACTTACAATGAATAAGCTTTACATTGTGATTCCTTTCAATATCTCTTAAGAAAATTCTCTATCTTTACCTATGATTGTTAAGTTCGGACTTGTTGGCTAGTCAAATCGATTTAACAAGAAATCAAATCCTAGTTTGATTTAATGATTAAATTGGCATGAATTGGCTGAGTAATTGGTGAACTAAATCATATCTCACTTTAATTTGATTTAATTATTAGACCTAAATTTTCAATAAATCAATATGAACCAGTCGAATAATCAAATCAACGAACTAGAAACTCAACTGTGTTTAAAATGTGCATCCAACTCACTCAACTAAAAAAATTGAGAATGATGGTGCTAGGACTTGAATATATATATAAATATTAACATGTAACTATTGGAGAAAAATGAAAAATTAAAATGTTAACTTCACCCACTTACAATTTAAATTATTAATAGTTTCATGTAAAATTGCATTATTAAATTATTTTTTATTTTATTCTCTTTTATACAATAAAAAACATATAAAATTCCTTCTACTTCTTTTGTTGTATAATTTTCATATATTAAAATTTATTTTTTATTGACTTGGATAAATTTATTATTATTAAAATTTTAATTTTAATTATTTCTTTATTATAAATAATTAAATATTATTATTTATAATCATAATTAAAAATGTCACTTATTTACTAAAAATATTTACATATTAAAATTTAATTAAATTTATTTTAATAATTATCTATAAAATATGTAAAATCATTAATTATTATAAGTATTGTTATTAATATAATATTTATTTAATAACATACCCATTAAACCTTGGTTTGACTCTGTTGAATTTTAAACTCTTAACCCTTAGCTTTTACCTGTTCAATAACTAAGTCGAGTTTAAAAACCTTTACCTTTAACATTCCTCCTTGATCAGAGTTTTCGGAGATCCTACCAGCTTTTCTCAAGTATGCTTCTTGAAAGAGCCTCGGTAAGGGTATTAGCAACCTACTCCTTTGACTTCACTTCATGATTCCTTTTTGTCTCTCTTATCTTATGCAATGAAATTGAACAAGATATGCTTGGTTCTGCTATGCTACACAAGGTTTTTAGCAATGGCAATAGCACACTTATGGTCACACTAAAGATCAGTAGCTTTAGATAGAATGCTTTCTACCATCTTTTTCAATGGGTGATGGAGAACTCTAAGATAATAAGCAAGATGTAGAATTTGCGAACACTACATGAGAAAATTATTTGTGCCTAGTTTGATTGACACTAAACTGGCACATTGCTGAAATGACTGGATTATAAGTTTGAGCTCTTCCATCTTCTATCTTAATTAGTGGGGGACCAGAAATAAAGAGGTGACGTTGAAGGGCTAATGATTTCCGTAAGACTAATGTTTAGGCTTGCAATTTTAATGGTTCTGATACCATGAAAATATTTAGAAGAAAGTTTTTTGCTTTATATTTACGTTGTATTTTATATACACACATTGATGCAATACTAAAATTGGAAATACTACAAACGAGAGATTATGGGGAAAAAAACATAAGAGAATACTTGAGCATAATTTTAGCTTGACCCTATAAATTGGATTTACAACGACGATGGAAAAATTCATTTGACGTCTTCATTTTTTTTTTCTTTTTTGTTTTTTTTTTTAGATAGATTCCTTATTATATTGTTTATTGCTTTTCGATTTTGGTGATGATCATTGAATTTGATTAATACTAATGGATCTTTACTGGGTTGTTGTTATTTTGAAGTTGGTTTTATTTCTGAGTTGCAATGATAGAGCTTGTCTCTAGGTAGCTTAATAGTTATCTTGGCTTGGTTCATAGTTTTTGGTGTACTATTGGTTCTGATTGTTTTATTTTTTTCATTTAGCATGTCACATCTAAATTGGATGTAAATTGGTCTACTGGTCGAATGGGCTGATGTGCTAATACCAAATTTTTTTTCTAATTTTTTTTATTTGATAAAATATTTTGCTTATAAAAAATCAATAGTTGATAGTTGTTAGTAAGCTTGGCCCAAGTTTGATTGGGGTGCATCCCATGACTGATCGATCTAATTCGGAATTAAAACCAGGTTGAATCTTGCTTAACAAAATTTAGCCTTGAATTGGACTGCAACCAATTAATATGATTTCAAAATAGATTTTTTTTTTAAAAAAAAAAAATCAACTATTAGATTTGATGGAAACCCGATCTTAAGCGGTTTTGAGAATGGGGCCCTACAATTTGATCTCCTGTTCTTTTGAACTATTGAATCACAGCTATCGATTTTGTTCCAAAATTGGCCGAAGACCAAACTGGTAATAAGCCTAGCTATCCATAGTAATTAATAACCATTAGCTGATATATTGAATTAATATATATTATCTGTTAGTACTGAATGAGAATAGCTCAATTGAATTAGCATTCTATCTAAATCTCTTCAATTTATGATATTTTGGCCATTATCCTATAAAAGGTTAAAGTTATAATTTTACTAATACTTTACACTTTTGGCAATAAATGCTGGATACTATAATTAGTATCAGAGTTAAGGTATAAAATATCATATATTAATTTTCTGTTTAATATTTATAAAGCATACACATGTAAAAAATAATAATAATAAAAATATCTAACTTTGTCTATATATTTATAATATATAAAATTTTCTCATAAATATAAATGGCCAATACTAAAATATTTGATAATATTTTTGTAATTTTTAATTTCTATAAAAAAATTTTATTATTTAAAAATATATTTTGTTGTTTCTAGTGAATTTTAATAAAGGTATTTTAGGCTATATAAAATAAAGTAAGACTTATTAAATAAAAAATCTCTATTTATGAGCTTTTGAAATTAATGATTGATCTAATTATTAGAGGTGGGAAAAAATTATCAATTGTTCTAAAAAAAATATCAATTGACTTTTAACAACTAAATCAAATAATCTCTAAGAAACTTGTATTTCAAGGAGGTAAAGTGGTTTCAAACAAAGTGGTTCTGCTCACAGATTTCAATCTTCACATGCAGCTCCAGTAGTGACCTATTCATTAACATGACTTATAAGGAAAGTAACATATATGCACTCTTAGCATCCCAAGGCTTAACTAGCTAACTGGTCAAGTCGCTATCAGCCGTAACGCATATTTTATAGCCTACACAAACAATTATGCAACATCATGCCAATAATTTATATGCTTTTGTAGAAAAAGTGTCACCTCCCTCAATCTCCAGGAATCATCATCCGCCAGAGTGTAATTTCAAGACCCTTTTAATCTTTAACCCCATAAAATTCAAATCATTTTTGCTTGTTTCAATCCCTGCATTGTCCTCTTTCATGTCTATCTCTCTCTCTCTCCCTATATATAGAGACTCATTTATGCACAAAAGACTTCAAGGTAGAGGTAGCTGAAAGTAATCAAGTCATGGAAACCAAAATGAGCTTCCTTGTTCTATCTTTTCTTCTTCTTCTCTTCCCTCTCCTTCTTCCTATTGCTTCTGCTCAACTAAGACAGAACTTTTATAGCCAAACATGTCCTAATGTGGAATCTATAGTTCGTTCTGCCGTTCAGCAAAAGTTCCAGCAAACCTTTGTTACTGTCCCTGCAACTCTTCGACTCTTCGCCCACGATTGTTTTGTTAGGGTTAGTGACTTTTATTCTTTATTTTGATATGAAGTTAGTAGAACCACATCGCTCTTGAGATTATGCCAGTAATATATATATATATTTTTTCTAATGTTTCCTTCTTGTTGTTAGAATAGGGATGTGATGCTTCGCTACTGCTAAGTTCGCCAACTAACAACGCTGAGAAGGATCACCCGGATAATCTTTCGCTTGCCGGCGATGGTTTTGACACGGTCATCAAGGCAAAGGCTGCCGTTGATAGTGTTCCTCAATGCAGGAACAAAGTTTCATGTGCTGATATACTATCCCTTGCTACAAGGGAAGTTGTAGCATTGGTATGCATATTTTATTTTTATTTGTTTCCTTTCTAAGTCTATCCAAGGAGTTATACAATACACTATATACCTCTCTCCTTTTTCACAAATATTTTGAACACAACTTAATATGAAATATTTTAATGCAAATCTAACTTAATTTCACCCATAATGTTTTTTAACATACCACTAATTTTGGCATAATTGCTAAAATATAACTTCAATTTGCACTGAAAAAATCACAAAATTTTTATTTTTGTTTCTACAAGCTAGATTTTGATAGAATTTATAATATGAAATGAAAACCAAGCAAAAAGTTTCCTAATATAGTTTCACATCTATAAAACTTTTCCGTTTATTTACAAATTAAAATTTTAGCTAGTTTTTATTTACACAATTTTACAAAAATTGATAATCTCACTGAAATAAAAAGTCTAAATTAAATTAATTATTTTACGATTAATTATACCTTAAATTGTATGATATATATAACTATACTTTATCACTTATGATTTTATTTACGTAAATATAATATTCAGCAGATAAGATAAAATAAAAATAAGAATTTTTATTTTTTTTATTTAATATATTAATTGGAGAGGACAAAAATATGTTCTCATCTTCATTTTGTCTGTCTTATCTTATTTTCTATCCCATAACTTTTCATAAGAAAATTTTCTTAGGACTTTCTTATTTAAACCTAGTTTATAATAAATTCAAGACACAAAATAAATAGTGAAACTCACATATTTATATTTTAAAATTATGATGAATCGAATTTAAATAAAATATTTTTAATTTTCTAACCTCATATTGTCTTGTACGTCCCTCACACCAAAGAGAATCTTAAATTTTATCACAAGCATAGAAACGATGGAATCCTTCTAAATTAATAAATTTGATAAATGTAATAAAACAAATATAAATAAATTTTAGTTTTCAATTTAATTTATGAAAATTCTCATCTTGTGATGGTGGGTTGTCCCTTTAGGAATACAACTGTCTTCTTTTGTAGGCATGTGCTACTTGCTTATCGTGTCAAATAACAACATGCAAATTAACAACTACCTACTAACATATACAAATATATTATAAAGTTCAACTTCTCCATGTGAATATATGATTAATTAAATATTTAATGTGGAATTATTAGGCAGGAGGACCATTTTATGAAGTGGAACTGGGGAGACGTGATGGGAGGATATCAACCAAGGCTAGTGTTCAACACAGGCTGCCAAGTCCTGACTTCAATTTAGACCAGCTCAATTCCTTGTTTGCTTCGCTTGGTCTTAACCAAATTGACGTCATTGCTTTATCAGGTACAATGCACAATCTGTTTTGAGTCTATAGTAGAAAAAATTATACAACAAAAAATTAATGTATGTATACTGTTGATTAGCGGCTTTTACTTGATTCCCACCATAATCAATGATTATAATGAAATTGATATATGTATTTCGATTTTACCAAATAAAAATTCTGATGATAAACCAAAAAATTACCCCTCATGCTATATTAATATGGGAAAATTAAGTCTTATATGAAGTTATGGTATATAAATATGCATGGGAGAATTTATAATTTTGTCACGGAATTTCACTCTATATTATAATTTAGTTCTTGAATTTTGAAAAATTAATTATTTAGCCATTGGATTTTTAATATATTATACTTTAGTTCTTAAATTTTAAGAAATTAATTATTTGGTCCCTTTAATTTTAATATATAGAATAATTTACTCTATGTAATTTTAGTATTTATTATAGTTTCATCTATTAATAGAAAGACTAAATTTTTTATATATTAAAAATACAGGAATTAAAGTATGATATAGTGCAAAATTTAGAGACTAAATAATTAATTTTTTAAAATTTAGGGATTGAATAATTAATTTCTTAAAATTTAAATACTAAAATGTAATATAGAGAAAAACCTAGGGACTAAATAATTATTTTTCTAAAATTCAGATACTAAAATATAATATAGGGGGAAAACTCAGATATCAAATTGTAAATTTTTCATATATATATATATATATATATATATATATATATATATATATATATTAGATCCACAATAAACTCAGTTTGAATAAAAATTTTCTATTAATAAGTGCTGTTAAAAAATAGAATCTAGAATAACTCTATTACAACTTAGCACTTGATCGATTTAGTTTATTCAATTTGAAATTTAATAAAATGAAATAAATTGAAATTTTTGGAGCAAAAATTGAATCAAATCAATATTTAAAATTGAACTGAGTAAATTAAACCAAACTGATCGGATTATTATTCTGTTAAGTGAATAGTTTTGCTTCAATTTCTAACAATAATATGTGAATGTAACCTAGGCGCACACACACTTGGGTTTTCTCACTGTAGCCGCTTCTCCAAAAGAATCTACAACTTCAGTCCCAGAAACAAGATTGACCCAACACTCAATCTTCAATATGCACTTCAGCTAAGGCAAATGTGCCCAATAAATGTAGACCCAAGAATTGCAATTAACATGGACCCAACCACACCTCAGAAATTTGACAATGCCTACTATGGAAACCTTGTGCAAGGAAAAGGGTTGTTCACTGCAGACCAGGTTCTGTTTACTGATCCAAGATCAAGAGCCACTGTCACCCAGTTTGCATCAAATAATGCAGCTTTTCAGAATGCTTTTGTGGCTGCCATGACGAAGCTTGGCAGAGTTGGGGTCTTGACAGGAAATCAAGGTGAAATCAGGGAAGATTGCACCCGTATCAACTAGAAGGAAACTTCTTTAATTATTATTATTATTTTTTTTTTCTTATTTTAAGGTTAGATTTTCCACTTTTTTGCTTTTTAAATTTAAAAAAAAAAATTATGGTTCCATCTGATAGTACCATTTTATTTTGTGAGTGGAAACAATAACGTTTGAGGTTTATTTCTTGTAATATTTTTTAATAATAAAAATTTGTTACTATTTCTTTTTATCAAAAGATCATTGCCATTCTCGAGTTTAAATTTAGTGCTTATTTCTACATTATTCATTATTTTTTTAGGAAGAAAAACAGTAGAAACCCTAACGATCCTATTACATTCTTTTTTTTTCTCTTTTTAATTGTATCTTATATTTTTGTTTTATAAGATTTAGTTAATAAATTATTGAGTTTGTTTTAATTGTTTCTAATAAATCTACGTTGTGTGTAATTATTAATATTGTGCTAGTGTGTACTCTTGTTTGTAAAAAAAATCATTTAAGCGATATAAGCGTTAAGCAATATAAAAATAGTAATAGATCGGATATTTATGGGCACTCGATTCAATTTATTAATATAAATAGATTTGACTAATCAGATTTGGGATGTATTCAGATTTGAGGAATAATACTCATATTAAATTTGTGTTTTGAATATTTTGATACCCATTATCCGAATCTACTTATATTAATAATTTATTAAATATAATATATATTTTGTATAATAATATTTATATATTTTTATAAATATTATATTTAAATAAATAAAATTTAAATATTTTTTTGGAGTTAGTAAATTTTTAAAATATAAATTATTAATTAAAAATAATTTTTTATGTAAATTATTAATTAAATATATAAAATTAAATTAGTTCAGATATTATTTATGTAATAATAATATGTTTGAAATTAATTTATATAATTAAAAATAAATTTTAATTAAATTTAAAATAAATTTAGATAGTATAAATATTAATTAAATTTAAATTTAAATAGAATAATTTTCGTAGTTGCTATCCCTTGCTGAACCAAAATATCCACCTATTGAAAATTATCTCTCACAAAATGAAAATCAATTTCTAAATGTTTGGGCCTCTGACAGTTCACTGTTTTACCTAACAAAACTCATGTTCCTACCACTTTACCGATGTCATTACTATGATTGAAAACACTAGTGATAAACAGTTTAGAAAGTGAAAACTATTAATGGTATAGAGTTTTCAAATTCTATCGTCATCCATTTCTTTAAAAAAAAAAAGGGATATTGAATCAGAAAACTTGTGTCTACACGACAATAAATCTTCACCTAGAAGTTTTTAGAGATTGTTATTCAAGCTAATCTACCAAAAGTTTTCTGGGTTAACTATGTACTTACTGCCACTTTATTAATAAACTTTTTCACATGTTCTTATCTGGAGAACACCTTAACCTCAAACTTTTGGACGCCTTTGCTTTATTAGTGAACTAGAATTTCTAAGACTAATTTTGTTCCTAGAGTAATGAAATGTCTCTTTCTTGATTATGAAGCAGGACATAAAGCCTGTGACATTACGACACATGATACTCATAGATCCATGGATGTCATTGTAGACGCCTATTTTTGGTCCCATTGAGCAAACGCATGTGTAAAGATAGTGAGGAGTCCAATGATGATCTGAAGGATTCAAGGAAATTCTAAGGTACTCGAGAGATTTGGAATGGTTAGAAAGAAAGGCATTAAAAAATGGTTTCACTAGAGTAAAATAATCAAATAGGGTGCTTTGGGAGATTTTAAGGGCTCGGATGGGCCTGACCAGGGTTAGGGCTTGTGCTTATTGACTAGGCCTAGGATCAGGGCTCTAAAATGGGCTTAAGAAGCTTTAAAATTGGTTGAATTAAAAACCAAGCATGATAGACCTTGTTGGAGGCCCATTCAACCAAGCTTAGTAAAGTAAGCTAATTTAATGGGCTCTTATGAGCCTAGTAATTAACTAAACCTTTAAAAAGTCTGGTTAAATTAATTAATAAGATAAAGGCAGGTTTATCCACCAGGGCCAAACATCATGGTAAGGATAGGGGTGAAGAGTTTCATCACATCCTAACTTGTTCATTAAGGCTAACCTCATATTTAAGATTCTAGATCTAATTTTCCTCATAAATACCCTACTAATCTTCTAATTTGGGGGAGAATTAATGAATTTAGGGTTGTGACTATCCTAGAGAAATATTGGAGAGACTCGAAGACCATTAGACTTTCTTCAACTTGCTCTTGCAAGCTGCCTGCACGCCACACACACATACACTTTAGTTTTCACCTAGTTCTTAGGCTAATTCTAAATATATACTCTAAATTACTTTGTAAAGGTATTGTTCTACCGTCTCTAAGTCTCTTAAGGTGCCAAAGGAGATCCTAAATCTCAAAA